>NW_027555625.1:66691558-66969058 GCF_003287225.1 Phascolarctos cinereus
CTTCTAACAGGCAAATTACCATATGGTCTCTCTTTCCCCTATCCTCACTCTTTTGAAAGTCCTGTCCTAGGTTAACTAGTGGGAGCAACAACTTCCTGAGGGGTATTTTGTGGGGTTATTGCTAGCCAAACAGTTATTTTTGGGCTTGTTCTCAGATTCTCTTCTCCTCAAGGGTTCAACAAGTGGAGAAGAGGATGTGCAAATCACCCCAAGAAAGCTTGAATTGTAAGGACATGTCCCTGAAGCCCTCAGTAAACTTAGTGGGATCTTCTGAGGATCTCCCCAGTTTCTCTTTAACCTGAATGAGATCTGGTATAGAGAACTGAACATGCACCCTAACTATCACACTAGGAGAGGCAGGCACTTCCTTTAGAGGAAAAAGGCTGAAGGCACTGTGGAAAGGGGGCTAAGGAGGAAAGCAGATAGGAAGTCCCACTTTCTGTGTGGCAGTGGCTGAAGAATGCTGGATGAACTGGACTGGACTGCAAAGCCTGGGGATCCTGCTGGCAAGGGGAAAGATCAGCTGGCAGGGGAGGAGGGAGAGGGGTTAGAGGAGGTGATTCTGCTGTGAGAGCAGGCCAAGGCCAGGGCTTGAGTAGAGGTAGCTCCAGGGCAGGGGCCTGGGGAAGAAATGCAGGGAATATGTGTAAGGTGAATGAGGCAGGAAAGGAAGGGGAGGGTGCTAGAGGAAAAGGAAGGAAAACCAAGGGAAAGAGGAGGTAGGCAAGGAAAGAGGGGCATGGGAAACAGCAGGGGCAGTAGAGAATGGGGTGAGGATTGGAGCTGGGGAGATGGTACTGAAGGAGTCTGGGAAAAGGGGGGTGCTATAGAGTTGGGGGCCATAAGAAGAGTGTCATCCAAAAGGTCTAGTTGGTCCTCATTTCTCCTTTGTGAGGCTGCTCTAGCTATGAGCATCTTACAATCTTTTCTAAGAATGGGGTCATGAAAAATCTCCACAAAACTCATTAGGTAGGGAATCTCTACCTATTTTCCTTCTTGGTGACAATGTAATTTTAGCGGAATAAGAGAATTATGCTGTAATGTCCCCAAAATGGGCCTTGCCTCATGATTTTCCAGGTGATACTGAGGCCAAATGGTGTTGCAAAAGAACACCAGCCTTTGCTTTTTTAAGTTCTTTAGAGAAACTATTTTTTCCCCAATTTTGTAAAAGACAATCCAAAGGCAAAATTTTGGGAATTGAAAAGAATTGAGCCATCGTGGGTGTAGGGTTGAAAGTCCCTCCCTTTGTAAAGGAGGATGTAAGAATAAGTCTCAGGAAACTAACAAACAAACAAACAAAACCAAAGAAACAAACAAAATATCTGAAGTTTCTCCAATTCCCTAGGGCTGAGAGAATTGAAAGAATTGGGGGTATGCTTCTGGACAGGGAGCCTGTCCTCTGTGCTAAAGAAGGTGTGCCCAGGTCCATGGTCTCCAACAGAACCCCTGAACCGAGAACCTGAGAGTGCCAGGCTGACTTCGAGACAGGCTCCTAGTTGCCTGACATAATGTGACGGTGAGTGGTCAGCCCCAAAAAAGCAATTCCAAGCCAAGCAATCCTGGGTGAATGGAAGTCCACCTCAACTGCAGGGCAAGAAAGAGATTAGGGTCAGTGCAGAGGCTTATATACCTTCCAGTCTTGGCTGGAGAAGAGCAAGGTTAGGCAGTATTTCTGGTCTCAGGGAACCACATGTTGAGTTTTAGGGGTTCTGGGACCCCAAAACAGTGCCGTGTGGGTCCTGCGCAAATGAATTTGACCAAACCTTCTTTCGGCCAAAGACAAGGTTTATTATATCTGCCATATTGGACAGACTCTTAAGGAATCTAAACATTTGTGAAGCTCTTATTGACAAGATAGCTATAGTATAAATCTCTCAGCCATTGGCTAGATTTTAGTATTTTATATTGGTTTCAATTATTTTAAACCGAATTTCTCTTTCTATCTCTTCTTATTGGGTTTTGTTGGAAATATATAGAAATGCTGGTGATTTATGTGTATTTATTTTTTATTCTTCAACTTTGCTAAGGTTAATTATTTTGCCTAGATTTTTACTTAGTTCTCTAGGTTTCTCTAAGTATACCATCATATCAGCTGCAAAAAGTGATGGTTTTCTTTCCTCATTGTCTATTTTTGTTCCTTTAATTTAGTTTCTTCTTTTATTTCTATAACTAAAATTTCTAATACAATATTGAATAGTTGTGATAATGTAGAGCCTTGATTTACTCCTGATCTTATTTAGAAGGCTTCTAGTTTATCTCCATTACTGGTAATGCTTGCTCTTGGTTTTAGCTAGGTACTTTACATTATTTTTAAAAATTCTCAATTTATTTCACAACTTTCTATAATTCATAATTTGAATGGGTGTTGTATTTTGTCAAAAAGCTTTTTCTGCTTCTGTTGAGACAAGTATATGTTTCTTGGTTTTTGTTTTTATTATTTATTTATTTCACAATTGTGCTTATATATTTTTTCCTAATATTGAACAAATTCTACATTGCTGATATAAATCCCACTTCATTATACTGTATGCTTTTTGTGATATATTGCTGTAATATTCTTTTTAGCATTTTATTTAAAATATTTAAACTTTTTGCATCAATATTAATTAGGGAAATTTACCTAATCTTTCTTATTTTTGTTCTGTCTGGATTAGGTCTCAAAACCACATTTTTGTCATAGAGGGAATTTAGTAGTACTCCTGCACCTATTTTTTCTAAAAAGTTTGTTGAAATATGGGAATATTGAAATTAATTGTTCTTTAAAGATAGGTATAATTCACTTGTAAATTTATATGGATTTTTTCTAAGGAAGCTCATTGGTGACATGTTCAATACATTTTTCTAAGATAAGGTTATTTAAGTATTATTTTTCCTCTTCTGTTTTCTCTTAGTAATTTATATTCCTGTAAATGTTCCTTTATTTCACTTAAATGTTCAATTTTATTTGTCTATAATTGAGCAAAATTACTCCTAACACATATTTTTTAGTTTTGTGTTCATTCACCATTTTCAATTTTGATATTGGTAATTTATTTATCTTTTTTTAAATTAAAGTAACTCACGGTTTATTTTTTTTAAATCAATTCAGCTCCTAATTTTATTTACTAGTTCAATTTTTAACTTTAAATTTTTTATTAATATGTCCTTTGATTTTCAGAATTATTTTTAGTGCTTAATTAGAGATTTGTAATTTGTTCTTTTTCTACTTTTTAAAATTTCTACTCTTGAGTCTTGTGTTTGAATATCAAATTTTCTATTCAGCTATTATCTTTTCATAAGGAATGTTTAAAAACCCTTTATTTAATTTAATGTCCATTCACACACCACGCCCCCAAAGGATTCTACTCAGTTTTGTTGGTTAGATTATTATTGGTTGTAATCTTAGCTCCTTTTATCCAAAGCCAGCAGTCATTTAAAATGCAAGCTGCTAAATCTTATGTGTTCCTGAAATTGATTCCCTGGTATCTGACTGGTTTCTTTCTGACTGCATGTATATTTTCTCTTTGACCTGAGAGTTCTGGCATTTGGGTACAATATTACTGATAGTCTTCATTTTGGAATCTTTTTCTGGAGATGATTGGTGGATTTTTAAATCTCCTTTTTGCCCCTTGGTTCTAAGACAGTGGGGCAACTTTCTTTTATAATTCCTTGAATTATGACTTCTAGACTCTTTTACCGATCATGACTATCAGGTAGTCCAATAATTTTAAACTATCTCTCCTCAATCTATTTTCCAGATGAGGTATTTTTCTGATGAAATACTTCACATTTTCTTCTACTTTTTCATTCTTTGACTTTGATTATTTATTGATGTCTCATTGAGTGATTAGCTTTCACTTTTCTAATTCATATTTTTAAGGAATTATTTTCTTAAGTGAGCTTTTGTGCTTTTTTTTTCACTTTTAACAATTTTATTTTTTAAATGTTATCTTCTTCAGCATTTTCTTGTGCCTCTTTTACCAAGCTGTTAATTCTCTTTTTTTTCAGGTCTTTCTTGATTGTTTTATTGATTTAATTATTAGTTTTGATTTATGGAATAAAACAAGTGTTTCTATAATGTAATATAATAGAAAAGCTGATTGCATATGAAACAATATATGTACTATGTACAACTTGCTATTGCTTTTAAATATACACCAAAGTTATCATGTAAACTTATTTTTCCCTTTTTTCCCTCCCCCATCCACCCTAAAGATGATCACCATTAGTCACCAAGTTGGAAAAAAAAACACATAAAACTAGATAAAGTAGATTCAGAAATAACTCAATATCTCAGTGTTTGATAAACAGGCAAACATCAGTCATGTAGGAAAGACCTCCCTAGTTCATAAGAACCAATGAGAAAAACGGAAAGTAGTCTAGCAGAAATGTGTTCAAATTAGCAATGTACATCACATTCCACAACAAGTTTAAAATGGGTATTTGACACAAATACTGAAGGCAATACTTTGGAAATTTAGAAGAGAAGCAGGTCATATATCTTGCACAGCTTTGAGTAGGGAATGAATTCTTAACCAAATAAAGAAAAGAGGCAATTGCAAAAACCAAAAAAAAAAAATAATAATTCTATTTCATGATTTTCAACTGCTTTGGCATGAAGAACATTATTGCAACTAGGATAAGAAGAGAATCATTCACTGGCTGAGAAAATTTTGTATTAAATGTCTATTATAAGTGTAATATCTACACTCTAGACAATTTGCAGAAATATATAAATCACAACCCATCCCACAAGGTCAACTAAGTGGTCAAAGGACATCAACAAATATTTATCAAAATAAGAATTGCAAAGTATTAACAACCTTATGAAAGAACACTCCGAATAACTGATAATAAGATAAATTCATATCAAAACAAGCTTGAGGTTTCACCTACTATCCAGCAGTTTGCCAAAATAATGAAAAATGGGAATAATCAATGTTAGAAAGAATACGGAGAAATGAGCAGATTAATGCATTGTTGATGAAGCTATGAATTCACGCAAACACTTTTGAAAGCAATTTTGAATTATGAAAAAAAAATAAAGGGGCTTAAAAACCCACACCCTTTGAAACAAATATTTCATTAAGAAACATATACTGCAAAGAGGTCTGGCAAAAAGACAGAACACCTATACAGCACAATATTTGTAGTAGCCCTTGATGCCTAGTGAACAGAGAATGATTAAACAAATTGTAGTAAATGTAGTAAATAAATATTGTAGAGCTGTGATAAACAATGGACACGATAAACAAGGAGAAGCATGAAAAGTTGTACATGAACTGATGCAAGTGACCTAAATAGAGTTAGGAAAGCCATGTACACAATTACCACGACATAAGTAGAAACAACAACAACAACAAAATATTCAAAACCAAATGCAAAATTAAAATGACCCAGTTTATTTCCAAAGAGGAGATATGAGATGATATCTTTCCCCACACCTTTGCAGAAATGGGAGACCATGGTTATAGGCGGATCAGTGCATTTATCAAAATTTTTGAACTATTGTCTAGTTTTGTTGATCTTTTTTTTTTTCCTGTTTTCCTCTGTTCTTACTTTATCATAAGGGATGACTCTTTTGGAGGATTTAAACAGGGAACAAATACCATGGGAAATATTAATTAAATTATATCAATAAAATCATTTCTAAGAGATATCTCCCCAAGGTAGTAGTGGTAGAATGAAAAGTTTCTTGGACAGTTTCTGCCATGCCTTATATCAAATGACATGGGTATTTTTAAAGATGTTTCTTTATGTACAAGTTGTATTGCTTTCTTATCCATTCCTTTATCTTTTTCCCCTTTATGTTGTGGAATTTAATCTATTCACATTTAAGCTCATAATGATTGAATTAGTATTTTCTTCTATTATCTGCATATTTATACTTATACACTCACCTATTTTAAGTCAGTATTTAGATGCTGGTCTTTCTATCACTTATATAATGAAGGTGATCAGAGTCCCTTGTTAACATGCATGTCCATAGCCATACTGATGAGATTAAAGGATATAATCTCTATTGAAAAGGTATACTTTCCTAGGAGCTAGACAATTGACCTAAGCCCTTAATAAGAAGTCCTGGGGAATGGTTCTGGTTGGTTTCCCATGAATGGATGTTGCTTCCTAGTGACTGTTTCACTTGACCTTAGGAGGACAGGCTAAGATCAGATAAATCATGTCCTCTGTGGTCTACAAAAGTAATATTTTTAATCTTTTATTTTTTCATTTTCCCATACTTTTTCTTGAACTTCCAGACCAGAATATGGCAAATGGGAATGGAGGATGTGAGGGAGTAGGTGGGGGAGGAAGAAGTGTCCCTTTTCTTACCCCCAACAAAGTACACGGTGATAGTGAGTGGCCTATCATTATATAGAAAAGGCTGAAAGGTTGAAAGTGAAATTCTGGATGTTCATTCTCTATCTTTCTCTTAATATAGGTCAGTGATTATTAATCCTGAGAATGGAAATGTCCAGCCTTGGGGTTTACCTTAAAGACATCACTGAGTTTGAGAGTTTCTGAATTTCCTGCTGACTGCTCAGCAGTAGATTTCCTTAAAAACACACATCTCAGAGGAGAAAAAGAAAACCCAAAGAATTACCCCAAAAGGCTAACATCATGGCATGGGACACCATGAAATCTAGACTTCTTCAACCCTCCATAAAGAGAGTTACTCAGACTGGTGAAGTCTGAGATCATTGGAAAGTGTTTGAATGTAAAGGTTTTACACTTCTAGGAAAATCTAATGAGTATAACACTTTTAGAATATTTATGTTTTCTGTATATCCATGTATTCCATATGTTCCTGTGAATTCTCATCGTACCATTTCTGTGGTAGAGGAATTAAAAATTTTGCCACTTTATGGTATACTGAGTCCTTTTGCAAGAGAAGCCTCTTTTACCCTAGGTTGTGTCTGATGAAAATCTTGAGCCAAGACATATTTAGGGTTTTTGTTTGTTTTATTTTTACATCTGAAGATTTTCCTAGAGTTTTACTCCAGGGTGAAGGCAGCCAGAGAGATATGCTGGCTTCTCAGAAGATGGACCTGTCATGATTAAATCCAGGTCATGTGATCCCAGAGTTTCCTGAGGGCCTAGAATGCAGGCCATGCACTTATACTAATTTGAACCTCATGTCCTCTGTCCTACTGACCTTCCCCACTATTAAACCAGACCTTCTTCAAAATCCTCAAGTTTACTTTTACTGTTGTTTTCTTTCTTTCTTTCTTTCTTTCTTTCTTTCTTTCTTTCTTTCTTTCTTTCTTTCTTTCTTTCTTTCTTTCTTTCTTTCTTTCTTTCCTTTCCTTTCTTTCCTTGTTTCTTTCCTTGTTTCCTTCCTTCCTTCTTTCTCTCTCTTCTCTCTCTCTCTGTCTTTCTCTCCCTCTCTTTTCCACCTCTATTGTTCTGTATCTACCTGTCTGTCTCTGTCTCTCATTTCTGTCTCCTCTCACTATTTCTATTCTCATGAAAGTACAGTATCTTATCCTACCTTTCCCCTCCCCCTACTTCAGATATTCTTCTATTTCAGCAACATTAATTTGTAATGTCAAGTTCCAAATGTTCTTTTTAAGCTCATCTCATTTCTTATTCATTACCCCTTAATTTTTGGTAGAAGCAGTACTATAATCTGTGACTATAATTTGGGGTGCCTGAACCTTGATTATTTTTTCTTTTTCTTCATCATTTAACCATTTCAGTACTATACCATATTCCATTTGGATCTGCAAAGACTGCTTTATCGATTACTCTGTTGATTTTTCTATGGTGTCTTTTTTTTTAAATATGCTTATAACTCCCAACCATATTCCTTTCTGAAGGTCCAACGCTGTTATGCTTTTTCCCTTCAATTTACTGCCTTTTCTCTGTTCTCTCACTGGAACACCAGAATTGGATGAGATATGTTTCCCTCAGAGAGATACAGTGACCATTTGGGACCCCATTTCACAGAATCTAAAAGTCCACTAGAGTTGGAACTCTTTTCTTTTAGCATCCCTATTCTTCTGGGCTCCTCCATCTTCTCTGCAATTAACTTTCTTCAGTCTCTAGGCTGGTTATCAGGGGTTGGTGAGGTCAAAGAAGGGGCCTCCAGGGCACTGCAGAAAGAATTGCTCAGTAGATAAGCCTTTTAATTATGTCTCTTCTCTGCCTTTTTTTCACTTTCCTTCTAGTTTCTTATTTCCTCCTGTGCTACAATATGAGCTTCCTTTGCGATGGCTAAAAATACATTTTTTTTTCCTACAGGCAAAACATCACTCAGTGCACACCTAGGCCTTGGGTAGAGGGGAAAAGGATGAGAGAGGTTGTAATGCCTCTCACATACTGTCCAAGTAAAAATGCCGAGGATAAGACCTGCTATGCTCTAAGAATGAAGTTCGTCTTGCTTCAAGCAAAGGGTTTTTGAATCTGGAAAGCCAGAAGTAGATAGTTCATGCTAAGTGTTGAGCTAGAAGCAACAGGCTAATAATGCAAAATCAAGAGACAGTTAGTTACCAGATGAGGTTTGTTCTCATTCCACATATACAATCGATTGCCTCCACAAAATTTCTCATATAAAAAGATATAGATATAGACAAAGAGATATATAGAAATATGGGTATATGGATATGTATGTATATGTGTGCATATATGCACATGCATGTATATATATGAATGTGAATATATGTACATGTACATGTGTATGTATATATGTATATACATACAGAGGCTATATATACCTATAGATATACACATACCTATACACATGCATACATATACACATAAATATACATGTGTATATTTATATATGTGTATATATGCATACATACACATATGCACATGTATACACATGTACACACATGTACATATATAATATATAATGTGTATGTGTGCACATACATACACATATACATACACATACACATACACATACACATACACATACACATACACATTTATCCCCATCTCTCTACTCAGTCACCACACTAGTTCATTCCTTTTTATCATATCTTGTCTACTGAAATGGTCTCCTGTTCAGTCTCCATGTATCTAGTTTTTCCCACTTTCATTACATTATCTACATAGCCCCGTAATTTCCCAAAGGGCAGGTGTGACCATATCACTTCCCTTCTCATTAAATTTCACTGATGCACTATTACTTCCAGGATAAAATATTAAATTCTCTTTATGACATTTAAAGGTCTTCATAATATGACTCTCTCGCCTTTCCTGGTTTCATACACATTATTTGCTTCCATGCAGTCTATTGTCTATCCATACTGGCTAATTGATGCTCCTCACACATGACACCGTACCTTCTATCTCTTCACCTTTGTATTATCTCTCTCCCATGTTTTCCTTCCTCTTAGAATCATTCGAAACTCTTCAGCTTGAAGGCTGTCTTCTCCATAAATCCTTTCATGATGCCTGTAGTTGCTAATTCACTCCCTTAGAATGCAACTACGGATGATTTTTTTTTTTTGGTATATACATATACATGCATATATACATACAACATATTTTAACTCTGCCATTAGAATGTAAGCTTTTTAAATGCAGAACATATTTCATTTTGTGTTTATGTTCTTAATATTTAGTACAATATCTGTTTTTTTGGTACTTTGGTAGGCACTTGATTAATGCTTTTTTAAAAAATTAATCCAATAACAGATATCCAAAGGCTTTTATTCAAAAGAGAAAGGCAGGAATATATACAGTATGCATAGCTGACTAAGATGGAATCTGAGCACGAAATTTGAATTTTTGAACCAATATGTGGTTTGGCAGAAAGAACACTAGAACTGCATGAGGTATGAGGTATCCTTATTCTTCTGGGCTCTACCATCTCCTCTGCAATTAACTTTCTCTGGAGCTCTGGAGCTGAATGACTTGGGTTCAAAACCTACCTCTTCTTCATAGTGTCTGTGAAACCCTTGATCAAATCATTTAATAGCTCTGGGCCTTCATTTCTCCATATGGAAAATGAGGCCATTGTACTTTATAGTTTTGAAGTGTTTTCCACTTTTAATTTTATTTTCCTATTGGAATAAGTGGCCAAACAAGGCCACTTATATCCTTATAAGGAGTGGTAAGAAAGGGATTTCTTAAAGATTTACATATCTGATCAACAGGATTTCTAAAGAAAAAGTGAAAAGTCACCAACTGTATTACACCATAGAGAATTATCTGCCTTGGAATAAAAAGAGTGTCAGTAGGTACAACTGGAAATTCAGAGTATGCAAAATTCAGAGAATAAGTCAGGCATAAGTGCCTTAGCTCCAAATAGCTATACCAACATTCATATATTCATATATAGATAGATAGATAGATAGATAGATAGATAGATAGATATTGATAGATATGTGTCTGTATGCATATATGCATGTATATATGTATGAATGTATATATGTGTGTTGTTGCATATGGACGGGCATCTGTTGTGCACACATTTGCTAAACTCTCTCTGACTCTCTGTCTTATCTCTCTTTCTGTCACTCCCTTATTCTTGTCTTGTTATCTCTTCCAAAAGAACAGTTAATAACATTTCAAATTACTTTTATTAAGCTCAAACTCACCTCATTTCCCTCACAACTGAAAAAGAAAACTAAAATACCTGTTATAAACATAGTCAAATAAAAAAAAGTATATATTTGCCATGTATACACACACCACACACACCACACACACACACACACACACACACATTAATATTTTTTTTACCCTGATTCCTTCACCTCTCTACCAGGAGGTGATCAGCATACCAGCATATTTCATCATTAGTCCTTTGGAATCAAGGTTGTTCGTTATGCTAATTAATTCTTCTAAGTTTTTCAGTTACTTGATTTTAGAATATTGTTTTTTGTATTAATTGTACTCACTTCACTCAACAACATTTTGAGTTTTCCCAGGTTTTTTTTAAACCAGACCCTTCTTTTTTGAGAACACAATATTATTCTTTCATATTTATATGGCATAGTTTTCCACTTGGACAACCTCTCAATTTTCAATTCTATGACAGCGAAACAAGAGTATGAATATTGCTGTGCTTCTTTAGAGTTTGTTTTGCTTAGGATTTTTCCTTCTTTAAATTTACCCTCTCTCTAATTCTTTCTTCTCCTTTTTTTCCTTTTCCTTCTGTTTTCCAATACATTTATATTCCCCCTCCCTTTCCATTCTTTCAAGATTTCAAGACACAATATAACTGCTCCCAGGTCTTCTGTATAATTAGGATACATTATCCTTGGTGATAATAGGGTTTAGAGGGAGCACATGTATCATCTCCCATTATTAGAATGAAAGCAGTTCATCATTGTATAGTACCTTGTGTTTGTTCATTCACATTTATCTTTTTTTTTTTAGACATTTCTTTTGACTCCCCTGCTTGTACTTCAGAGTTTCTTTGTAGCTCTGGGCTTTTCATCAGGAATACTTGGAATACCTCTATTTATTAAAGGGCCTTTTTTATTCCCTCCCAGATAGGATTACATTCTCTTTTTTTATTATGTGTGTGTGTATATATATATACATATATATATATACACATATATATATATACATATATACATATATATATATATATATACATACATACATATATATATATATATATAATTTTCACATTAGTCACGTTGTAACAAAGGATTAGAACAAATAGGAAGAACCACAAGAAAGAATAAACAAAAGAAAAAAAAGAGCAAGTAGTATGCTTCAATCTGCATTCAGACTCCACAATTCTTTCTCTGGATGTGGATAGCATTTTCCATCGTGAGTCTTTTAGAGATGTCTTAGATCCTTGCATTTCTGAAAAGGACTAAGTCAGTTAACATTAGCCATCACACAACGTTGCCGTTACTGTGTACAATTTTCTTCTGGTTCTGCTTACTTCACTCAGCATCAGTCCATACAAGTTTTTCTAGGTTTTTCTGAAGCCCCTGTGATCATCATTTCTTACAACACAATAATATTCATACATCACAGCTTGTTCAGCTATTCCTCAATTGATGGGCATTCCCTCAATTTCCAATTCTTTGCCACCACAAAAAGAGCTGCTATAAATATTTTTGTTCATATGGGTCCTTTTCTGTTTTTATGATCTCTTTTGGATAAGTCCTAGAAGTGGTATTGCTGGGTCAAAGGGTATGCACATTTTATAGCCCTTTGGGCATATTTCTACATTCATTGCTAGGTAAATTATTCTTCATTGTAATCCTTCCTGATTACAACTTTGCCTTCTGGAATATGATATCCCAATCTCTCTATTTCTTCATGTTGTTAACTGTTAAATCATCTGTAATTCTTACTGTGGCTTGTTGGTAATTGAATCCTTTCTGTCTGCTTGCAGTGTTTATTCTTTGACCTTCAGACTCCGGATTTTGGTTATAACGTTGCTGGGATTTTTCAATTTTCCAAGTTCTTTCAGATGATGAAGGAATGATTCTATTTCTACTGTCTTCCCTCTCTAAAAAATCTCAGCAGTATTCTTTTATGATTTTTTAACCTATGATATTGTAGGCTCATTTTTTGGTCATGACTTTCATCTAGTCCAAGAATTCTTACAATGTTTCTACTCAATATGTTTTCTAGATTAGTTGAGTAAATTTAAATATTATTTTTATTATCACTATTATTTTAGTTTTTTGATTTTGTTTTGATATTTTTTGCCTCATGGACTCATTGTATTGTATTCTGTCTATTCTAATGTTCATAGAAATTGTTTAGGTAAGAATTTATACCTCTTGTGCCAAGCTGCTAAATTGCTTCCCAATTGTCATTTGATTTCCATTTTTCTCTAACATTCTCCTTTCATTTATTGAAAAAAAAACCTTTTAAAAACTCTTTCTTCTAGTTTCATTTTAAAAAATAGTTGAAGATTTACATACACACACACACACAAACACACACACACACACACACACACATATTTTGGCTAGGCAATGGGGTTAAGTGGCTTCCCCAGGGTCACACAGCAAGTAAGTGTTATGTGTCTGAGGCCAGATTTGAATTCAAGTCCTCCTGACTCCAGGGCCAGTGCTCTATCCACTGTGCCCCCTAGCTGCCCCAGTTTACTTATATTCTTGAGGCAAGGTTTGGATTGGTCCTGCTACTGTCTTCATGGGAGTATTGAATGTTTATCAATGTTGTCAGTCTCTCAACCTCAGACTGGGTAGCTGTAAGCTTTCAGGGCTCTTCCAAATGGTGTGATACAGCGCACATATGATCACTCCCCACCTTGAATGAGCTCTATAATTTCCTGACCTGTGTGTCAATGTAAACAACAAGCCAATGTGATTGATTGCTTCTTTTGGAGTTTCAATACATTGCTGCTGAACTCAGCCACTATCAGACAGATTAAAAACCTCTAATGGTGCATAAAGATAGAACTATGGGTTTCTTTTTGGTCTGGGATTCTTGGCCTGGTAATTCCTCCAAAGGCTTCATACTGGGCTAAAAGTTGGAACTGATAGCTTGCTTTGCTCCTTGGGTCAGTACCAGAAAGTTGCTTCTCACTTCTAAACTTGTTCATCTTTCAGTATATAGCCTAAGGTCTGTAACTAGACCTTATCCCAAATCACCACCCTCAGCACAGGTCCCCTTCTTAGTCTGCTCTGGATCTGCACCTGGGAACTGAGTAGTTAGTACCAAAACTGATAGTTGGCACTTGTTTCCATGCCCTGCTTAAGGTCCTGATGCTAGCATTGGTCTGGGATCTCACCTTAATTTGGTGTATAACCTAAGTTCTTATTTTTTTTTCCATTCCCTAGGTGCTGGACTGTTTACTGTTGCTCTCCTGTCCAAAACTCATCCCCAGAGTTTGTAGACTTCTTTGTCCTATTATGCAGATCAAGGCAGGAGAAAAAAAAATGACTCATTGTGTCTTTTTCTTGAATTTCCCCATCAAGATTTTGTTTGATATATATTTCTAGATATGTTTACAGATGTGTGTGTGTGTGTGTGTGTGTGTGTGTGTGTGTGTGTGTCTGTCTGTCTGTCTGTCTGTCTATCTGTCTGGAGGAAGCAGGGAGATGGCTGTATTTCATGTTGCTCTACCATTTTGGCTCTGGCCATCTAATAACGTCGTGACAATGATAATATTATTCAATAACTAGGAGAATGAACAAAGAGACATGATGATCTGGAATTTATTTCTCACCAAAAGCAGAAGCTGATAGATGAGATGGAAAAGATGGGAAACTTGGGGAAAATTAATCACTCTATATTAAAACTTCTGATAGAGAGGACAAGACTGGATGTTGTCTCACTAGACTTTGTGAAAGCAGGTTTCAAGTAGCTCAGTAGAATGATAAGCTGGAAAGTATGGACTTCATTTGGAAGAAATCAGATCAGTAAAAATGGGAAACTTGAGATGAAGTTCTCAGGATTCAGAGTTCTGATGAGGAGGAGACTAAAATGAATATAATAACGACACACCAAACAACTTAGATATTTTTGGAGGCATATTCAGAAGGCGGACACATGGGTCAGTTATGAAGAAAAAAGATACAAAATAATTTCACAAGTCTTTAACTGTAGTCAGGATCACTAAAGCTCAGCATGTGCAGAGGCTGGTGAGGAAGGCTAATGGAAAGGTAGAGTGTATGTTCAAATATTTTTTGGGGAAAAGAGGAACAAAAAGGTAAAAAGATGTAGTACTATTTCTGGGGGCAAGGTGATGAGATGCAATGATAAGATCTGCCCCAAATAAGGTAGAACAGCTCAAGTAATATTTTTTTTCTTTCTCTTCTTTAAAAGAAGATGACCTTTGATCAGAAAAGAATAGAACAAACCAGGCTATTAGGGAGTGGCTACCCAAGATAAGTAAGTCAAGATTTAGAGAATACTTGGAACACTAGACAATTTAGTTCTCAAGGTCCAGGTGAGCTACATCTGAGAGTATTGAAAGAAGTATTGGATGTGATCTTTAAAAAATCATGCAGAAGACAAAAGGCACAGCATGTTTTGTTACAGATATCTGCTGTCCTGATTTTCAAGAAAGCTGTTGGTGGGGACAGTCAAAGAAAGCTTCATGAACAAGGTGAGCCCTGAGATGGACTTGGATATATAGATTAGGCTTATTCAAACAGAGGAGAAGAAAATCAATTTCAGCTTGGAGAAGGAAGGTGAATTAATGTACAGATATAGAAATGTAAAAATGTATGTGTATGGGGAGTGGGGAGTAGGGTGAGGAGAGGATCAGTAGAAGAAAAATCTAGAAAAGTAGGCTTGAGGTCATGGTATGATATTCTCATAGAGTATTATATCTAGAAAGGATTTTCAAAAAAAGGTAATATTCCAGTAGCTGGAACTTTAGATAATGTCACAAAGTGTATTATAGAATGCTTCAATAATCTGCTTTCATTTAGTCAAATGACTTATCCATGGTCACCAGGGTCACCCAGGGTCTTTTATACTTCATCTCAGCCCTATTTTATCACATGACTATTTATCACACGTGAGTGTGGCCTTTAACAAATTCAGAATCAAATCTTTGACAAAAATAAAAATACTTTTCTTTCTGATTAAACTATTACCAAATACAAAACTCATCTGGATGAGACTTAATTCCTAAAATCCTCTTCTACACTGTGTGGGGGGAGAAGGGAAGGAGGGCCAATAATGGCAACTTGGCTCCCTTTTCATTCTACAAAGGAAAATGGATGAATAAGAGAACAGTACTGAGACTTCAATTCTCCCATCGCTTCATTTTTTTCTTATGCCAATTCAACCCAGAATTAATTGGGAATAGACTCTAGCAGGAATCCTGTGTATGATACCACACCCCCATACAACTGGTATGAGACCTGCTCAGTAATGAAGGGATCTGAGGTATTATGATAGGGTCTGCAGGGGAAGAATGGGTTCATACTTGGAAAAGATTTAACAGCAATTAAAACCTTATTTTCCCACATTTTCTCTGTTGGCTCTTGCAGCTAGATAAGGCTTAGAGTTCCAGATAGACAAATGCTTATTGTGAGAAATAAGAGAACTCCAATTTTAAATCACCATTGTCCTTCCATTATGATCAGTCAGTCTTCCCTTCCCTGGCAAAGATACTCTCATTATCTCCCTTGAAAATAAGCTTCAGCTTGCTCCAAAGTCTTTCCTTTGTTTCAGGAACACAAAGTAACTGGAAAACAACAGTAAGGAGGCAGAAGGAAGAGAAAAGCCAGGACATCCCATAATAGAGTTAGAACACCCTTGGTAACAAGAAAGGCCATAATCCAGCTGAAAAGAACACGGAATCTCCTGGCCAGATCCTTGAATTGGAGGGGTAAATATTTCTGACATCACCATCCAGGGGATAGGATCACAGCCTGAAGAAAATCTTAAAAGAAAAATGGCATGCCAAACATCTTTGGCCATGGCAGTCCAGAGATGGCTACTATAGACTCTGAATTTGTTATGCATGGAAATCAGGATGTGAAGAGGTGTTATAAATCTTAATGATCATTTAAAAATAGACATCAAATATCCTGACACTAAGAGCCGTGAAAACAATTGAGAGCACCAGGAGAAGTGTTGCGCTAGCTCTGCATATGACAAAGGGAGCTGTAGCAACAAAGACCACCTGTAGGAAACCCACATTGACCACAAGGCCACTGTTCTTAGAGTAAGCTGTTTCAAAAATGATCTCTGCATAAGAAAACAAACAAACAAACAAACAAAAATCACAGCATTGATCCCTGAAACTGCAGGAAAACCATTAGGAATACACTGATGAAAAATTTAAGCTTGTTAATGTTGCTAATGGCTGGGTTCTTCAGCCTGGCCCAAGTGAAATCCCTAGTCCACACGACCATATGGTCCTTGTGTTTCACCTCCTGCTCCTGATCTAAGCCCAATAGAGATTTCATTATCTCCCTTGCTTCATGCTTAAGTTTAGTTAGCAGGAAACTTTGGGGTTTCAAGGATGAAATGCATGAGCAGCAGCACAAAGTTACAAAAGGATATAGCTCAGTATGAGCAGTCTAGGCCTGGCCATATACTATTCCTACTCCTACTTCTACTTCTACTACTACTACTATTACTATTACTACTACTACTACTACTACTACTACTACTACTACTACTTCTCCTCCTCCTCCTCCTCCTCCTACTGCTACTGCTACTGCTACTAGTTCTACCACTACTACTACTACTACTACTACTAATAATAATAATAGCAACAGCAATAATAATAAAATAATTTGTATAGCTCTTACTATGTGCAAGGCACTGTGCTACTAAGTGCTTTATTATCATTTGATCCTCACAACAACCCTGGGAAGTAGGTGATATTATTCTCATACTATGGATGAGGGAAATTGAGGCAAACAGAAGTTAATTGACTTGCCCAGGGTCACACAGCTAGTAAGTGCAAAAATCTGGATTTGAAGTTGGGTCTTCTTGACTTCAGGCCTGGCACTCTATCTACTGTTCCAACCTGTTGTCTGTAACATATTATTTTAGGATGCCAGTGATGATTGTTAGCTGGACACATGAGCTGAGCAGGCCTAGGATTTCTGAATAGAATTCCTTAGCTATATACACTGAAACAACAAGGAAAGTGACTTCACCCATGCAGCAGACCAGTGGGCCCCAAGCAACATCCCTATCACCAATAAATGAAATAATACTGCAGATCATCAGAGTTAGCTTCCTTTCAGACATGTTTATCAGCCATACATCCAATGCACTTTCCACAGCAACACAATGCACCCCGCCCACAGTCACTATGAATACAAAACAGGAGGCCTCAGCATCCTCTAGGTAAGAGGACAAAAGTAGGGCTCCTGAAGGCTTCAGATGTCTGAGGAGGCTAGCCCAGGACTAAGGCAAAGCAGAGAGGGCCAAAGGTGGCAGAGAAGGTATCTAGTAAGACACTTTTCCAACAACCCAGGATCCCCGTGTGCCTTTCTAGGCAGGGTGAGGATAAACTTTTAATTAGTGGGGAGTGTCATAGTTATAGATAATTGTGCTTGTCCCTTTCTTAGCTTTTGTAGGAGGTGCTGTCAGGCACAGGTGACACATTTTCTAGATTTCTACATGTATTTCTTGAATTACTAGATGTTATGGCAAATTTATTTTGATGCCCAGACTTCCTGGGAAATACCAAATTTATTTTGCTGGTTTCAGTGATCTTTGATAAGGTTGATCACCCCCTTTTGCCAAGGTATATAAAATCCTTCAAGCTCCAGACCTTGATTAATGAATCCTGTATTAGAGGGCCTGCAATCCTGCAAACATAAGCTTTCAGGCAGCATATGGGCTTTTAGAAGCCCTTCCATTTACTAAGTAAAGCAATTTATAAATTTCCATTAATGTGGAACAAGGGAAAATGGTTGGAATAATTTCCATCATGCAGAATCACACAACTTAAGAGCTAAAATGAACTTTAATGATCATCATTCAAACCCCCTCCATGAGACTCAGTTTCCCCATTAAAAAAAAAATATGGGGCTGATCTGCAAAGTGCCTCCCCTCTGAAATCTATTGATTCCTGAATTTTAGAGGAGAGTAAACTGATCCCAGTAGAAGCTCAGAGAAAGTTACGTACCCAATGTCTTCTGATTATAAACCTTGTGTTCTTTCTATTGTACCAAATTATATCCTCATTGAAGCAACAGCAATTCTAGAATTACTACCAGTAGTACTCAGTGTTAAGAATGTAGTTTCAGAAAAGTGTTATCTACCTTCAGAGAAAAAAAAAATTGATACAGTCTGAAAGCAGATTGAACCATACATTTTTTCCCTTTATTTTTTCTTGTCTTTTTTACTTTTAGTCTGTGTTTTCTTTTGCAACATGGCTAATATGGAAATATGTTTTGCATGAGTATACCTGTGTAATCCATATCACACTGCATGCCTTCTCAAGGAAGGGAAAGAAAAGAAAGTTAAGGAGAGAATTTGGAACTAATTTTTAAAATGAATTTTAAAGATTATTTTTAAATATAATTGGAATTAAAAAATAATTCAGCACCAGTGAGTGTTAGGTAAGTAGAATGAGAAAATCAATGTACAAAGAGACCACAGAAATGAAAAAAAAAAACAACCTGAATGTTACATAATTATTAGTAGACAATCTTAGAGAAGACTTGTTAAAACACAGCCATCTCTCCCTTTATTGAAGATGTAATAAAAGCAACTAGGTGACGTGATGAATTTAGCACTGATGCTGGAGTCAGGAAGAGTTAGGAAGAATTGAGTTTAAACCTCAGACATTTACTAATTCAGTGACCCTGAACAAGTCAATTCATGTCTGTCTTCCTCAGTTTCCTCAATTATAAAATGTGGGTCATAAGAGCACTTACTTCATATGGTTATTGTGAGAATTAATTTTCAAAGTGCTTAGATCATACCTGGATAATAATAAATTATTGTTCCTTTCCCTATGGGGTTCTATGATTGTAGAATATGGAATATGCTATCACACATATTTGAAATGGAGGGTTTTGTTAAAAGATCTGTTAGAATTGATGGCTCACTGGGATGTATCAAGATATTTTCAGAAATGAATGATTTAGCAGCAAAAAAGCAATAAAATAAAATCAAAGTTCAGCAACAATATAGAGTATTGCTGAAACACGGAATTTCTAGGCCAATCCCAGGCACAAAGGGTGACTTTATCAAGATATAATTTTGGTCAGTGATATGTCATTTTTGTCAACCATAACATTTACTCAAGTGGCTAAAAATGTGGCAAAATTTTGTCCTGGTGATAGTTTTATCATTTAATACTTGCAGGACCTCACCTAGTCTTTGAGCCTTGGATTCATCATCTGTACTTACTTCTTTAATATCCCAATAGCATATGACTTTATTGGCATGGAATTTCTTTCTACTGACACAAATTGTAACCTCTCTAAGGCTAGAGAGATGGATTTTGCAAGTTTTCTATGTCTGAAAAAAAAAGAATGGTGAATCATTCTTTCATGGCCAACAGTCTGAGGTCAAAAACAGGACTTTCTGAACTTTATTTTATTTGTATTTTAATTAACAAAAATTATTTTTTCTACCCCCCTTCACATAAAGAAAAAAAAGAAATAGAAAAACCATTTAATCAATATGCATGGTCAAACCAAACAAACTTCCCTATCGGTCATATTCAAAAAAGTGTATTTCATTCTGCATTTGAGTAAATCACCTGTCAGCCGGGAGATGGGCAGGGCACTTCATCATTAGTTCTCTTAAATCATGGTTGGTCGCTGCACTGATCGTGGTTCAAAGTTGTCAGTCTTCATAGTTCTGCTGTTTTTTTAATGTGAATTATTTTCCTGGTTCTGTTCACTTCACTCTACATCATTTCACAAAAGTCAGAAAGAACGTTTTTAAAGGGGGAATCAGGGAAGGCTCCATGGAAGAAGCAGCATTTGAGTTTGTCTTTGAAGGATGAGTAGGATTTCAATAGAAAGGAATGAGAGGATTGATTACATAACACAGCAAAGTATGTGTAGTGTAATATCACCACCATCACCACCACCATCATCATCATTATCATCATTAATATTGGATGTGACTTGATTTTCATATTCGTCATTTCAAAATGAGGATAATATATTATTCTAAATCCCTACCTTGAGGTTTGTAATGAAGGAAGAATTTCTCAAGATATAAATAACTGTGAAAATGTGTATTATCACTTCAATTTTATTTTCATTGTAGATATTACAGCTACCCACTTTCACAAATCTCTGGTTGGAGGTTTTTCTTCATTCAATTCTCCTAAAAGGTAGAATCATAGATTTTAGAGCTGGAGAGGGCCTCAAGCATCATTTTGTCCACCTCCCATCTTTTTTTTTTTTAAATAGAGGAGACAATTGGATGCCAGGGAACCAGATTCAATACAAAGTATAAACTAAAATATTAGCCAAAACATTAAAGAGAAAAAAAAATCTACCAATTTGCAGTGAAGCACACTATGGCTCCTCCTCCCTTCTTTGTCTGATTTCTGTAGTTACCATGGGGACTTTTGGGTTTTTTTGGGGGGTGATCCACCATTGGTCTGGTTGCCACCCCAGACCTCTGATTATTTGAACTCTTGGCAGGGTTCCATCATACTGGCCCCCAATGTAAGTAAGCCAATTGATTAAACTACTACCTATAACCAATCTGGAGTTCCTTGGCCTCTTCTTTTGCTATAAAACTTGTCCCACTGTTCAGGAGGGAGATGCAGGATTCCCTAGGTGAGGGAATTTCTGAACCTTACAACGGTTATCAAAATATTAAGTTCCAAAGTTCATAAACCTCAGGTTAAGAATCCCTGGACCATATTTATATTAACTTCCTTTTTAGTTCTGATAGTCTATGTTGCATTTTTGCAGCTCGAACATTCAATGAGCCCTCTGAAACTGTCTAAACATCCCCAGAAGAAAAGTGCTCTTACAATCACCTTTTTTATATCTTTAGATCAATGCAGCACCATTTAAGCTATCCTGAAATAACTGTTTGTTCTTGGCTTCATGGCTAAGAATAGATATACCAAACTGATGATTAATTTAAAACTGATATATTTTGTGGAAACCACTGTCAATTGGATGAACTGTCATAATGTTTCTGTGAAGCTTTTGTTGCCATGAGGCTTGTTTCCAGAGGTTAAATAGGCTTTAGTTGAGAACACTTGGACCTGCAGTATCAACACATCTGTAAGCAGTTGAATCTTGACAAAACCAACCACAGAATTACCAGCTTTTAAGGTCTCTCATGAATTGTAGTTTGTGCCCAGACAGGTATAAGAAACTGCTAGGTAAGGATTTCATCCCTGGAATGTACTAATGTTACCCCTAAAAAGTTACACTGTGTTAGGCTAATGGTCTCTGGAATATTTGCAAGATTGTGGTACCACATTTTTTAAAGAAATCGAAAAACTGGAGCTCAATTCCAAGAGGGGAATAGTAGTAATAAGAGGATTGGGGACATGTCTAATTTAGGTCTGTTGAAGGAAGTGGGGATGTTTATCTGGGAGAAGAATAGACTTAAGATAGGCAAAAAAGTCATTTTTAGTATTTGAAAACTTATTTTGAGGAAGACAAAGGATCTGAGTGCTCTACCAGTAGCGATGATATGTTAAAAAAAAATAAAAAGACCTAAAATATGTTTCTATCATATTGGGTAAATATTTCATGGAGAAATGAAAGGATGACATGGATAAGGACATACAAGATGAGAAAGGGTGGGCGGGCTATGATCTGTCAATACGGAGAATAACCACATTGATGACTTAACAGATCTATGGAAATATTAAAGAATCATGTGAAAGATGAAATAAATGTCTTTTTGCTTGGTCTCAGAGATAGCAATGACTAGAAGTTGAAGAGAGAGATATTTCAGTTCTATGTAGGGCAACTCTTACTAATGGTGAGAGCCATGTAAAAATGGAATAGGATTCCTTAAGTTAATTCTGCATCAGTGGAGGTTTTCAAATAAAATAAAATTCCCTCAACAACTCATTCCACTTTTTAATAACTTATGGGCAATATTGTACGAGTCATTCATGGCCTGGTATGAGTTAGATAAGTTAACCTCTAAGGTTGCTTTCATCTATAAACATTCTACAGCTCTGATACCCTCAAGAACAACTGCAGTATACCCACTCAGAAGTTACTAAATGGCATTGATTTGAGTTTTGTGAATCTACGTGCAAAATTATTTGTGTATAATGGAAAGTGTATTGGATTCAGAATTAATAAATCTTGAATTCTTATTTTTTTTTTTTGCTATAAATGAACTATGTGATCTTGGAGAAATCACTTCCCCTTTTAGGCTAACTGCAAAATAAAGAGGTTAGCAGCTTGATATTTAAGTTCCTTTTTTAGCTCAAATGTTATATGACAAATAATTTAAATTATACAAAAAAAAAACTGAGGACTTCAGGACACATTACCAACAAAATGGAGGGTAGAACATTTTCTCTGATCCACATGACCTATCAAACCTCTCTAAAACATAAATTAATTGCAATAATGTTGTGTTTCCTTTATCTAGTACATTGGGAGCCTAAAAGAAGGTTAAAAATATCAACTGCAATAAAACTGCATGCACTAACACCTACCTTGAACTCACTCAGAAACCCTTCCCTATTGCGCAAGAGGATGAACTGCCTCACTGGCTTACAACAAAACACAAATTCACACTCCAAGCCCCAATCCCTCTTCCCAATGCCATGTAGAACCAAATCCCAAACTGCATGAATTTATTGAGGCTTTGATAGTTGTAATGCAATAAAAAGACCATTGAAGCAGAGCAAAGTATCATAGGAAATGAGGGATGCTTGGGCTTGTAATAGAGCTCTACCCCACATTCTGACTCTTTCCCCTCTGTTGAGAGCTTTCCTTTGGACATGCTAACTGCAAAAAGTAAAAATAAATCAGGCTATAATATCCCTAGATGGACCAGGGAATATAAATAATGGAACAGGGTACTGAGTGTAGGGGGGACTGTGTGAGACTATGCAGCATTACACTAGACCTGAGGGAAAGAACTCAGTATCCAGTTGGGGCCAGTTCTACCCCCAAAAGGTCACTTGGGAAGGAAATCTAGGCTGCTGAACTGTGAATTGCTCATTGTGAGAGAGGATGAAGACACTTTTTGAGATCCAGCCTCTAGGGAACCTACTATCAGAGGGAATAAGTCCAAAAAATGAGAAATAGGAAGAAATAAAACAGGAAAAAGACAAATTAAAAAAAAAAGGATCTTAAGAGGAAGAGAAATCAAAGAGTTGGAGGTTACAAAGATAAACCAACACAACAAACTTTAACAGCTATATGGCCTCCAGAGTTACAAATGGTTTCAGGTTTCTATGAATAAATGCTGCAAAACAAAACCAAAAAAATGACTAAACATTTGATGAGACAGAGGATCCTGTGGAATTTGAAACAAGTATAATACTACAATATATTGTTTCTGAGTGGCTTAAAAGAGAAATGAGAATCATAGATTTTAATTTTATGACCTGCATGGGAAAAAAATGGGAGAATAGGATATCTCGAATTTGCAATAGCAAATCTCACCAAAGAAACAAAAGAGAATTTATATATCTACTTGGGAATGTATATAAAAAGAAATGAAGGATAATCTAAAAGAAGGGGAAAATAACATTAAAAGAAAACATGTTACCTAGTCAAGAAAAAAAAAATCTTGAAGATAGAAGGCATAAAGGCAAAATAAGGATTATATGTCTCTCAAAAGAACACGTCAAAAACCCTCAACACCATAATGCCAAAAAAATCCAAACAAACAAACAAACAAAAAGCCCCAAACAAATGAAAAAGCAAACTAACAAAAAAAATCTTCCTAGACATTCTGAATATAAAAAATGAAGTACCAATTTAAAAAAAAATCATAAATCACTTTGTGGGGGGGATGAAGAGGGAATAATCAAACAATACAAAACAAATATACAAAAATAGGACTGAATACTACAAGATACGTAGTGGTTATATTTAATAATTCAGTTCATAAACAATAGATTCTGCAGAGAATTCTGAAAGGAATCCCGGAGAAAGAACTTAAAATATACAGGAAAGGAAATTCAAATAACTCAAGACTATTTTATACTCGCCAGGAAAAAAGCATGAAAGAATGGAATAATATGTTCTAAAAAACGATGGAGCTCATGATGCAGCACAATATCTCACCATTTCACTACTATGAAAATCAGGGAGGGAAAGAGGTGTTCCAAATGTTCTTGGGAATAAATCCAAACTTGAAGAGATTATTCACTTCTTGAACATCCCAGACAACTGAAATATAGGTATGATAAATAAATGGAATGGCCAAGATCAGCCACAGCAACAAAATTACAGCAGAGAGACCAATAAGTGACTTTTCTAAATGCCCACAAGGAGAAAGGGGTGATGGTCAAGGGGTGGAGGGGTACATCTGAATCATTGTG
The DNA here is from genome assembly GCF_003287225.1 of Phascolarctos cinereus. NCBI lineage: Eukaryota > Metazoa > Chordata > Mammalia > Diprotodontia > Phascolarctidae > Phascolarctos > Phascolarctos cinereus. Next base: position 66,716,379 of record NW_027555625.1, read on the forward strand.
GAGAGAATCTTGTGAACCCCACCCAAAGGGGAATCACAATAGGCATTCTACAATAGGTAAGTGGCTAAGGGATGTGAATAGTTATCAAAAGAAGAATTTCCAAAGAAAAATCACCTACATGAAAGAATGTTCTAAATCACTAATAATAAAGTAAATGTAAAGCAAGAGAACTCTGAGAATTTTCACACCCTGACAATTTGTAAAGAAGACAAAAATTACAGTAGTAAATGTCTGAGGGTTTGTGGAATGACAAGCATGTTAATACACTGTTGGTAAAGCTGTGAAATGGTATAACCATTTTGGAAAATAATTTGGAATTATACAAATAAAGTACCTAAAATTTCCACATGTTTAGAACCAGAGACTTCATTACTCAGCTTATACCCCAATGAAGCCATTGATAAGAAAGATTCCATATACACCAGAATATTTATAGCAGGAATTTTTACTGATAGCAAAGAATTGGGGGAAAAGATATTGATTAGAGAATGAGTAAACAAATATGGTATATGAATTTAACAAAATATCCGGGCTATAAGCAATGATCTATGTGATGAATGCAGAGAGGCATGGACAGATTTAAATGTACTGATGCAAAATGATGTAAAGGGATCCAAGAAAAAAAAATCACAGTGACTTACAATTATGTAAATAGTGGGAAAAAAACCAACCACATCCATACAAAACAAATTGTGAATGTAACAAAAGTATAAAGATTAAACACAAGTAGAATGGAGAAATATGAGAAGACACACCCAACACATCACTTTATGGAAGTGGTAGGTCTATAGGTGTTACACATTGTACATATTTTTAGAATTGTTCAATGTATTGATCAGTTGTACTATCTTTTTTTCTTTTTTTGCATTTAAGAAATCTATTTGTTTGGGATGGTTCTTTGAGAAGTAAAGGAAGAGGAAAATTGGGGATAACTATGATGATATAAAAACAGAATACATCAATAAATACTTCTTTAAAAGTAAAAAACAAAACAACATTGGGATGAGAGTTAATTTGTTACTTAATGAATGACCTAGAGTTAGTTTTTAAAACTCTATGGGCCTCAATTTTGTCATCAGTAAATTCCGACAAAAGTTTGATTAATGAACTCTACTTCATATCTCCAGTTTTATAAGTTTGTAAGTGTAAGTCTTTAGAGATTCAATGTTAGAGGTTTTATTTCACATAACTTTTTTTTGTACTTTTCTAATTTAATACACTCAGTTCAGGAATTTGATGGATCTGTGGTATCAGCAAGGTGAATATTACATCAATATGGGAGCTTGTAAACTATTCAGGCCATCCTTCTCCTATATAGAAGAGCTACCCACCATACTGGAACTTTTCCTCAAGGATTGTTGATGTGCTTTGGATACCAATGGATCATAAGGCTGGTCCCTCAATCATTTCTCATTCTCATTACTTGACTGGTCCACCTTCTGTCTAATAGAATCCTGTATGCCTTTTAGTTTGTGTAGTTACTAATACTTTGCAATATTTATTAATATATTGAAACAGGAATGATAATCATCCATGTTTCCATTAACCTTTAAGTCATCTTCAACTTAAATTCTTCAGAGACTGAGGAATTCCATGATTGTCAGCCATTCATCATTGCAAAATGAAAATAAGTATTTAATAGATGATCCTTTCTTGGAGTGGAAATTTTTTGATCATATCCTTATTCAGAGAAAAAGATTGTCTTAACATCTAAGTGTATGTGGAATTCGACATTTTCTAGATTACATTTTGGTCTTGAATGGTAGGACCATAGAACTTGTCCTTCAGCATATGCATCTTGGACAGATACAAGAAGTAGACAATGAGATGGGTCTAGAAATGAATATGAGGAAAATAGATTGTCTTTTATAAACTATGAAACATTTTTAGTTACTTCTTAAATTGAAAGCCCAATTGTCCAATGACCTTGTCATGTAGAATTGTTTATCATACTAACAATTTACAGATAAAACTGGTTCAGAAAGATCAGGTGACTTGCTCATAGAAACACAAACAGAAAATGTCAGAGCACAGACTGGAATCAAAGTATTTTAACTCAACATCTAGTGTTCTTTCCACTGTGCCACATTTTCTTTCAATAATAATGCCGCACACTTATGTGATGTTTTAATGCTTGTGATGCACTTTTCTCACACCAATCTACTGATGTTGGTTTTGTATATACTATTTTTCTTTCAGAAATGAAGAAGTAAAGGATCAGAGAGGGGAAGAGGATTGTCTGAACAAAATAATAGGACACATGATCAAAACAAAGATATATACACACATATACACATATATAATTATATATATATATATATAATATACAGACATATGTATACACACATACATTCACAAATATATTTATTTTGTTGTGTCCAACTTTTTGTTACCCCATTTGTAATTTTCTTGGCAAAATATACTTGAGTTGTTTGTCATTTCCTTCTCCAGATAATTTTATATATGAGGAAACTGAGGCAACAAGGTTAAGTGACTTGCCCAGAGTCACAAAGCTACTAAGTGTCTGAGGACAGATTTGAACTCAAGAAGATGAGTCTTCTTGACTGTAAGCCCAGCACTCTATCCACTGTGCTAACTGGCTGCAAATATGTATGTATATATGTATGTATGCACGTAATATATATATGTGCATGTATATGTATTTGTGTATATGTATTATGTATATATGTTTATATATATGCACAAAATCTATTTCACAAAATCTACAATATTATTATTCACATATGTTATGTAGTCAGTAAATGGAGGTACTGGGACTTAAACCCACGTCTTCTCATCATAACAAACCCATAATTTTTCAACTATAACATGCTAACTCTTGAGACAGGGAGTATATCACATCTCTTCCTGCTACCCTGCATACCCTTCAGTCTAGTGCCAAATTATCTTTTCCCAGAAAGCTCTTCTCTTCTCCAGGCTAAACATTCCCAATTCTTCTCAATGATCCTTATGTAGTTAATGAATCGAATTAAATTTTAAGAAATTCCAACAAAATATCCATTTGCCGTTTTTAGCAGCATCTTCACACTTTGCAGTTTAACATTTCTAATTGTTAAAGCATATTAAAGAGCTATAGAATTAGAATTTTACCATTCTTCATACATGATAAATTGTATATTAATGGGATAGCTATGGCCTATGAGAACTATAAGCTGTTGTTTTTAATTTGTACTCAGAGAGATTTTAATCTAGTTTACCAGTCTCCAAAACTCTGTTTTGCATATAAATAAGGACCCCCTAAAATTGAACTGTTTTGCTCAATTATAAAATGCCTCATTTTGAAGCCTCAGGGTAATTTATTATGCAAAATCTGCAGTCAAGAAAGATGTACTGCATTATACTTAATCTTATCAAATTTCTGCTGATTTTTAATGACAATGTCTGTTTATCATAATTATTATGAGTTGTCTAGGTTAATAAAATCAGGAGATCTATACAGGACTCAAGCATTTTCAAATGTTAAACTTATTATTTATGTGTGGTCATCAGTTACCAGCTGTCCCTCATAAGGCATATAGAGCTAGACATTTTAGGACTCTTTCTACTGCCAGGATTGCTCATGGCTTGGAGCATGGTATGTCAAATGAACTCTTATTATAAACTCAGCAACTTTTTGAAACCTTTAAAAGAAATCTACTGGCTAAAACCTAAATGGCAGTAGATACTAGCAAAGGAGCCAGTGATGATTATATAATCTGGAAAATAATGATTGAGATTCTTCAATACTTCAAATGTTTTTGTTTTTATTTCAGAGTTGCGGGATGTTATAGTGAAAAGTGAGTTGGGTTTGCAGTCGGATATCAAGAATTCAAGTGTGACCTGAGCAAATAATTTGTGACTCTGTTTCTTATCTGCATAGTGAAGGGTTTAAAACTGTTCCAAGGGGGAGGCTGAAGCAAAATGGGGGAGTAAAGGCAGGGCCTCCCCTGAGCTCTTCCCCAAACCCCTCCAAATACCTTTAAAAATGACTCTAAACAAATTCTAGAGCAGTAGAACCCACAAAAAGACAGAATGAAACAAATTTCCAGCCCAACGTAACTTGGAAGGTTGGCAGGAAAGATCTGTTGCATCAGGGTGAGAGAGGAGTGCAGTCTAGCATAGGCCATGCCAGAACAGCCCTAGCCCCAGCAAACCAGGAGCAGGCCTGACTGAATCAGCAGTGGCAGTAGCTTCCAGAGCTCTCAGCCAACAGATGGTAAGAGGACTGAACAATGGGTCAGAAGGAGATTACAGGGGTCTTTTAGCTAGCACTGAGGCAGGACCCTGTTGCTTTGTCCATACTCAGATCCAAATCCTAGATGACAGTTCCAGGGTGAGGAGGAGCGCTAGCATAACATAGCTTGCAGTCACAGTGGAAGGTGGCCTGTCCTCATAGTTCCAGGTAAGAAAAAAGTGCTTATATTCTCTCACAGACCAGAGCACAGGCCAGGAGAGTAGTAAACACCTCTCCCTAGATCATGTCACTTTGGAAGCACTGAAAACTTATGGTTCTCTAGAAGTATCTCTGAAAACAGCTGCACAAACCCCTGAAAACTTTTTTTTAATTTAAATATTTTTTATTATTTTTTCCATATGCTTTTGAGTTGAAAATTTTTCTCCCTTTTCCTCCCCCCCACCCTCCCCAAGATGGTGCACAATCTGATATAGGATTTACATTTACATACCCATTAAACATATTTTCACATTAGTGAAGTTGTAAGTAAAAATTAAAACCAATACAAGGAACCATCAGAAAGATGAAACAAAACTCAACAGAAGGTAAAAATAAGTGATAGCAATTTGAGTTCCATAGTTCTTTCTTTGGATGTGAACAGCATTATCCATCCCGAGGCCTCTGGGAAATGTCTTAGATCCTCATAATGCTGAGAAAGGTTCAGTTTAACAATCTTAGTCATTGCATAACATGGCTATAATTGTGTACAAAGTCCTCTTGGTTCTGCTCACTTCACTCAGCATCAGACCGTATAAGTCTTTCCAGGACAAAGCCCCTAAAACTTGAGACATTAGCCCTACACCCTAGAAGCTGAGCCTTACTTTAGCAAAGACTTAAAAGTCAAGTAATAAGGCGGGAAAATAAACAAACAATGGAAAAAAAAACTCTGCCTATTAAAAGTTACTGTGGTGACAAGGAAGACCAAAACACAGACTCAGAAGAAGAGAACAAAGTCAAAGCTCCTCCATGCAAAGCATCCAAGAAAAAATATGAATTCATTCCAGACCATGGAAAACCTCAAAATGAATTTTGAAAATCAAATAAGAGATGTAGAGGAAAAATTGGGAAGATAAATGAGAGTGATGCAAGAAAATAGTGAAAAATATGTCAACAGCTTGGTAAAGGAGACACAAAAAATACTGAAGAAAATAACACTTTAAAAAACAGAGTAGGCCAAATGGTAAAAGAGGTCCAAAAAGCCAATGAGGAGAAGAATGCTTTAAAAAATGGAATTGTCTAAATGGAAAAGAAGGTCCAAAAGTTCACTGAAGAAATTGATTCCTTGTAAATTAGAATGGAGCAAATGGAAGCTCATGACTTTATGTGAGATCAAGAAATGACGAAAAAACCAAAAGAATGAAAAAAAGAAGACAGTGTGAAATACCTCATTGAAAAACAACTGACCTGGGAAAATAGATCCAGGACAGAGAATTTAAAAATTATTGGACTACCTGAAAGCCATGATCAAAAAAAGAGCCTAGTCATCATCTTTGAAGAAATTATTAAGGAAAACTGCAACGATATTCTAGAATCAGAAGGCAAAATCAAAATTTACAGAATCTACTGATCACCTCCTGAAAGAGATCCCAAAATGAAAACTTCAAGGAATATTATAGCCAAATTTCTGAATTACCAGGTTAAGGAGAAAATATTGCAAGCAAACAGAAAGAAACAATTCTAGCATTGTGGAACCACAGTCAGGATAGTACACAATTTAGTGGCCTCTACATTAAAGGAACAGAAGGCTTGGAATATGATATTCTGAAAGACAAAAGGGGTAGAATTACAACAAAGAATCACCTACCCAGCAAAACAGAATATAATCATTCGGGGAAAAAATAGATATTCAATGAGAAGGAAGATTTTCAAGCATTCTTGATGAAGATACTAGAGTTGAATAAGAAATTTGACTTGCAAATACAAGACTCAAGAGAAGCAGAAAAAGTTAAACAGGAAAGGGAAATCATAAGGGAATTAATAAATTTAAAATGTTTACATTCCTACATGGGAAGATGATAGATGTAACTCACTATTAGGGTAGTTAGGAGCATATATAGACAGAGGGCACAGATGTAAGTTGAATATGGAAGGATGATATCTAAAAAAATAAAATTAAGGCATGTGAGAGAGGAATGTACTGGGAGAAAGAGAATGGGAGAGGTAAAATGGAGTACATTATTTTACATAAAAGAGGGAAGAAAAAGCTTTTCCAGTGGAGGGGAAGAGGAAGGAGGTGAGGGGGAGTGAGTAAACCTTACTCTCATCATAATTGACTCAAAGAGGGAATAACATATACACTCGATGGGGTTTAGAAACCTAATTTACTAACCCTACAGGAAAGTAGAAGGGGAAGGGAATAAGAGAAGGGCAGGGAGGGGGGTGATAGAAGCGAGGGCAGATGAGGTGAGTGTGTAGTCAGAAGCAAAACACTTTTGAGGAAGGATAAGGTGAAAGGAGTGAGAGAATAGAATAAATGGTGGGGATAGGATGGAGGGAAATAGTTAGTGATAGTAATTGTGAAAAAAATAATTTAAGCAAGTTTCTCTGATAAAGGCCTCATTTCTCAAACATATAGAAAGCTGAGTCCAATTTATAAAAAATAAAAGCCATTCTACAATTGATAAATAATCAAAAGATACAATCAGTTTTCAAATGAAGTAATCAAAGCTATCTATAGTGAAATGAAAAAAATACTCTGATTATTGATTGGACAAATGCAAATTTAAGTAATTTTGAGGTACTACCTCTTACCTATTGGATTGACTAATAGAACAGAAAAGGTAAATAAAAAAGTGGGAAAAATGAAACTTTAATGCATTGTTGATTGAGGTGTGAATTGATTCAACTGTTCTGTAGAGTGATTTGTAACTGTGCCCAAAGGGCTATAAAGCCATGCATATATCTTTTGACCTAACAATAAAGCTAGTAGTTCTGTATCCCAAAAGAAATAAAAAAAAAAAAAGCAAAATGACCTCTATCTACAATAATATGTATGGCAGTTCTTTTCTGGTGGCAAAGAATTAGAAGTTGAGGGGATGCCCATCAATTACAGACTGGCTGAACATGTTGTGGTATGTGATTATGATGGAATATTATTGTACTATAAGAAACAATGAGCAAGATGCTCTCAGAAAAACCTGGAAAAACTTGCATGATTTGATGCAAAGTGAAATGTACTATGTACAAAGGAACAGCAATATTATAAGATGATCAGCTGTGAATGACTTAGCTACTTAGTTCTTCTCAACAATGCAATGAACCAAGAGAACACTGAAGGACTTATGATGAAAAATGGTATCTATCGCCAGAGGATGAACTGTTGGTGCATGAATACAGATTGAAGCATATTTTTTACTTTATTTTTCTTGAGTTATTTTCTTGTCTATGCTTTCTTTCACTACATGACTATTATGGATATGTTTTGCATGACTTCACACGTATATCCTATATAGAATTCCTTCCCTTCTTAATGGGGTGGGTGGGGAGGGAGGAAAGCAGAGAATTTGGAACTCATTTTTTTAAGTTTTAAAAATGAATGTTAGAAGATATTTTTACATGTAAGTGGGGAAAAATAAAATACTAAATAAAGACTTAAAATAAATAGACAAAAATAAACTTGTTCTAAGGTTTATAACAACTTGATACCTATGATTCTATGATTATCTTTTGTTCCTATAATCAATGTTGTTATTGTGTTAAATGGAGTAGGTTGACTCTTCTCTTTTGCTTAGGTATTGATTTTGTGGATTGCTGAAGCTAAAAATAGCACTCAGTGGCCAAACTTTTGCTGATGAGCCCCTCTCTAATAGCTAGGTCAGTCCTCACGTGAAAGGATTCTACTCCATCAGCAAGACTCACCTTAAAATCATTTCAACCTGCAATCAAATTTGCAGAGTTTGTCCTCCAATGGCATAGCTTTAAAAACCTTGAGTCCTTTCCATTACACATTATACATTAAGGTAGAATTTTAATGAAAGAAAAAGTGATTATCATTAATATATAGATTAATGGAAATGCAGATATATGACAGAAAGAAAAGAAGGCTCCATGGGGGGTTGATTATAATCTTTAAATCTATTTGAAGGATGATAGAGGCACTGGACTTATGTTCTTTGGCCAGAGAAAGCAGGAGTAGTACCCATAGTTGGAAGTGCCAAGAGGCACATTCAACTTTGTAATAAAGGAAAAATCCTTAATACCTAGTGGTGTCCAAAAATGTAATGAGCTCCTTTGGGAGACAGCAAGTTTCACATTGCTAAAGATATTCAAGCAATGACTGAATAAATAACCACTTGTTAGATATGTTTTAAAGGGGATTCCTGCTCAGCTTCATAATCATCAATTTGAGTATAGAATCGTAGGTTTAGATCTGCAAGAGATCTTAAAAAATCTAGCACAATTCACTTATGTTACAGATGAGGAAACTGAGGCTGAGAGAGATTGATTGACCAAGGATACATAGATAGTAGTTAACAGAGAAGTATTTGAACCCAGGTCTTATGATGCTAAATTTAATACTCTTTTTTTTAAACCCATATCCAAATTAAGTAGAACAAGAAATGTTCTCAAATTAGCTTTGGAATTAAAGATATAAAAAATATGCAAGAAGTAATCAAGACAAAATCATGTGGGTATGGAAAGGGGGGAGTAATTGTGATAACAGCTCAAGTGAGTGTAATAACAAACAGCAAGATCTTTTAGATTCTTATTCTAATAATTATTCTGGATAACTAGGAAATAAGTGCGACTGTTTTGAAGCTGCCAGTGTACAAATTAAATCCTTGTTCCCTTTAAATATCAGCAACTTGGGGAAAACCTCAAATTGATCTGCCCTATTTAAACTATATACAAGCTCAGGAATGAGTTGGACAAGATGGACTTTGATATCTATCCCTTCCAATTCTGAGATTCTTTGATTCTGTGATTCTTATTAGGGCACTCTTTGTACTTCTATTGACAGTTTGAGTCATTTGAGGAAGGTAAAAATGTTTAGTTCAAACAGCCATTTATCACTTGTCACAATCTGTTTGAATTACTATAAAGGAGTTTAATTGTACTTAGCGAGACTAAAATAAGGTTTTCCTTTTCTCCAAGTTATTAGCGTTTCTATCTATGGCTTATAAATCACTTTCCCTAAAACTATCTCTTTCCATATTTCTTATGGCATTAAAGCAATCCATTATGTATGCATACCAACATTTATCCAGTCATTTCCCATTGATAGTCACTTCCTTAGCTCACAGGTTTTTTGACACTACAAATAGGGCTGGTATAAATATTTTTATACGTATTGATCTATTTCCTTTTTCTTAGATATGTTAGGGGCATAGAAGTGGCAATAGTATTTATTATTCAGAGGGTATTCAGTGATTAGTAACTTTTTGTGCATAGTTATAAATGCTTTGCAAATTATATAAACACTGTCAATGACCCTTTTGCTAGGTTTTTCTGGCATTGCTTTCTCAATTCTCCTATAAGTCTCCCATTCTTTCTCAGTTATCAGTGCTGGATCTCCATCCAACTCATACCTGTTATGGGGGGGGGCAAGAATATGTTCTAAGCCCTCTTCTCCCTCTATATTATTTTACTTGGTGATCTCATCCACTCCCAAAATTTTAATCATCTTTTCTGTGCACAAATGTCAGATTTATTTATCTAGCCTTAATCCCCTTCCTGACCTCTAGGCTCACATCTCAAACTACCCACGGGACATCTCAAAACAAATACTAAGTAGACATTTTAAACTCAACAAGTTGAAAAGTGAATTTGTTTTCTTTCTCCCCAAACCCTGTCCTAGTGTTGTCAAGGGCACTATTATCTTCCCAGTCTCTCAGGCTTCATCCTCAATTCCTCACACTCTCTTACTATATCCAACTAATTATCATATCCTGTAAACTACCTTTGTAACATCTCTTACATTTACCTTTTGTTTTTACAAAGGTATCACCTTTGTAACACCTCTTCTCTCCTCCCAGATTGCCACTACCTGTAGTGAAAAGCCCTTTACAATGAGGACCTCTATTTTCTCTACTCTCAGCCTCTTCTTAATACCTACAATCTGCCTTCTGACCTTATCATTCCACCAAAACTGCTGTTTCCAAAAATCACCAATGAGCTTTTAGTTGCCAAATTCAATGGCCTTTTCTCAAAACTCATTCTCCTTCACCTCTCTTCAGCCTTTGGCAATATTGATCACCCTCTCCTTGGTACTCTTTTCTCTCTGAGTTTTTGAGGCACTGCTCTCTTTTGATCCTCCTAATTATCTACCCACTTGTTCTCAGTGTCCTTTGGTGGATCCTCATCCAGATCATGTCCTCTATCTTCAAGTGTTGCTTAGGGATCTATCCTGGACTTTCTTCTCTTCTCCCACTAAATGACTTCACTTGCTGATATCAAGTACCATGTATTTAATTACCATCTCTATGCTGATGATTTTAAAGTCTGCTCATTTCCACTTACCTTTCAGATATCTCAAACTGGATGTCCAGTAGGTATCTTAAACCAAACATGTTGAAAACTAAAATCAGCATCTTTACCTCTAAACCTCCCACACCTCCCACCTTCCCTATTACTGTAAAAAGCAACACCATCCTCCCAATCCCTCAGGTTTTCAACCTAGAAGTTATCCTCAACTTCTAAGTATGTTGCTTTTTAAAAAAATATACATTGTTTATTTTTACTTTTCAACATTCATTTCCATAAGATTTTGAGTTCCACATTTTCTCCCCATTTTTCCCTCCCCCCACCAAAAGATGGCATGCAATTTGATATAAGTTCTACGTATACATTTATATTGAACGTATTTTCTTATTAGTCGTGTTGTAAAGAAGAATTAGAACTAATGTGAGAAACCAAGAGAAAAAGCAAACAAAAAAAAAGGGAGAGAGAAAGCAAATAATATGCTTCGATCAGCATTCAGACTCCATAGCTCTTTTTCTGGATGTAGGCAGCATTTTCCATCACGAGTCCTTTGGAGTTGTCTTGGATCCTCACATTGCTAAGAAGAAATAAGTCTATCAAAGTTATTCATCGCATGTTGTGGCTGTTGATACGTACAATGTTCTCCTGGTTGTGCTCACTCAGAATCAGTCAATTCAAGCCTTTCCAAGTTTTTCTGAAGTCTGCCTGCTCATCATTTCTTATAGCACAATACTATTTCACTATATTCATATACCACAACTTGCTCAGCCATTTCCCAACTGATGGGAATCTCTCAATTTCCAATACCTTGCCACCACAAAAAGAGCTGCTAAAATATTTTTGTACGTGTGGGTCCTTTTCCCATTTGTATGATCTCTTTGGGATACAGCCCTATAAGTGGTATTGCTGGGTCAAAGGGTATGCACAGTTTTATAGCCCTTTGGGCATAGTTCAAAATTGCTTTTTAAAAGAGTTGGATCAGTTCACAACTTCACCAACAATGCATTAGTGTTCAATTTTTCCACATCTTCTCCAACATTTATCATTTTCCTGTTTTGTCATTTTAGCCAATCTGGTAGGTGTGATGTAGTACCTCAGATGTTTTTTGGTTTGCATTTCTCTAATTCATATTGATTTAAAGAACTTTTTCACATTACTATAGATGGCTTTAATTTCTTCATCTGAGAACTGCCTGTTCATATCCTTTGACAATTTATCAATTGGGGATTACTTGTATTTCTATGAATTTGACTCAGTTCTATATATATTTTAGAAATGAGACCTTTATCAGAGACAGTGGTTGTAAAAATTATTTCCCAGTTTTCTGCTTCCCTTCTAATTTGGTTTCATTGGCTTTATCTGTGCAAAATTTTCAATTTAATGTAATCAAAATTATTCATTTTGCATTTCATAGTGTCCTCTGTCTCTTATTTGGTCATAAATTCTTCTGTTCTCCATAAATCTGACAGGTAAACTATTTCTTGATCTTCCAGTTTGCTTATAGTATCTGCCTTTATATCTAAATTGTATACTCATTTTGACTTTATTTTGGTGTGTGGTGTAAGAGGTTGGTTTATACCTAGTTTCTGCTATGCTATTTCCCAGTTTTCCCAGCAATTTTTGTCAAATAGTGAGTTCTTATCCCAGAATCTCATTATCTTTCAATGCGCATATCCAATCTGTTGCCAAAGACTGTTGATTTCAGTTCTGCAACATCATTCGCATATGTTTTGACTCTACCACCTCCCTAGTGCAGGCCCTAATCACCTCACGCTTGGATTATGTGAATAGCCTACTGTGAGTCTAACAGTCTCTGATCTTTCCCCACTCCAATCCATCCTCCATTCATCATCTAAGGTGATTTTCCTAAAATGCAGGTCTGATCATATCACTCTCCTACTCAATAAACTCCAGTGGTTCCCTGCCACCTTCAAGATGCAATATAAAATCTATATGTTGTATTGTTTGGCATTTTATATACATATACATATACATACACACATATATGTATGTATGTATACATATACACACATGTATATATGTGTGTGTATATATATATATATGTATATATATTTGGTATTTTATATCTTTTTGGCATTCAAAGACATTAAAAATTACAGCCCATTCCTGCTTTTCCTGTTGTTTTTTTATGCTTTATTCATTGCTACGTAATATTTGATCTAATGACAGACACTTCACTCCCAGCTGTTCCATGAGCAAGATCTTTCATTTCTTGGTTACCAGTATTTTCTCTGGCTTTCCTCCACTCCTAGAATGTTTGTCTCTTCAACTCCACTTACTGATTTCCTGTCTTCCTTCACATCCCAACTAAAAACCCAACTTTTATCAGATTCCTCTTCCAATCTTAATTTTTGTACCTGCCCTGTACTAACATTTCTGTGTGTGTGTGTGTGTGTGTGTGTGAGTGTGTAGCTTGCTTTGTTTATCTATGTTTGCATGCTGTCTCCCCACTAGATTATAAGATCCTTGATTGATTGCAAGAGACTGTCTTTTGTCTCTCTTTTTGTATCCTCATTACTTAGCACAGTGCCTGGCATGAAGTAACACTTACTAATGTCTATTGGTTGATTGATAGTAAAGGCTCTCAACACCTCATATCTGGACTATTGCAATAGCCTGCTACTTGTTCTACCTGTCTCAAATCTCTCCCCAGTCCCTGACCCCCATTCCACTTCATCCTCTATTCAGTAGACCTAACGTTTAGGTCTAACCATGTTAACTCCCTACCCCACTACTCAGTCCACCCCAGTGGCTCATTGCCTCCAGAATCAAACATAAAACTCTACAAAACTGGCCCCTTCCTACCTTTCTAGTCTTATGATACCTATTCCTTATCCATACTCTGAGATCAAGTGTCACTGGCATCTTTAATGTTGCTCGAAGAAAACACTTCATCTTTAATAAATCAATTTCTTGTTTCAGCATTCCTTGTTGCCAGTCAGTGAAGTTTTGACTAAATATTTATTCCTTAATTATTTATCAGTGATTCTATCTATCATTATATCTATTGCATGTATGTGGGTGCATATATACACAAACAAATATACATACTTGCACGCACATATGTGTATATATGGAAGGTAAGAAGACAAGAATAAGTAGTTATACACTGCCTACTTTGTGCCAGGCATTGTGCTACGTTCTTTTAACAAATGTTATCTCATTTGATCTTTACAACAACCCTTTAAGGTACGTGCTATTATCTCTAGTTTACAATTGAGGAAACTGAGGCAAACAGAGATGAAATAATTCATTCAGGGTCACACAGCTAGTAAGGGTCTGAGGCCTCAGATTTTAAATTCAGGTCTTTATGAATCCAGTCCCAGTGCTCTATTCATTGTGTCACTGACAACTTCTGGTTTATAGATGTATATGTATATAAACATGCGTGCATGTATGTATATATATATATGCATATATATATGTGTGTGTGTATACATATACATACATACATACATACATATATATATGTGTGTATATATATATATATATTCATATATGTGTGCATCTAGTTAGCTAGCTAGCTATGTAATAATTTCTTCTCTGGCCTTACCTGCCCATCACTGCCAAGGTTCAAAGCGTACTCTTGGTGGGGAGGATTAGTAAGTCTTTTCCTAAATTCTATCAGCTTGAATGCCTGCCCATTTTCCATGTGCTTTTACCCCATTTCTAGCAGGCAATTATTAATTCCTCAGTTCCATGTAACCAGTTGACATCAATTAGATTTTCCAAAAGAATATTTACTTTGAATATTTAATAAGTACAGAAATGCACACTTTCCCCTCCCCTACATGTAGAAGGGGAGAAAATTCTTCCCTACATACTCAGTACCAGGGGAGAGTGGGTACATATCTAACCCAATTTCTAAATAGCATTGTTTCCAACAAGTTCAATTCCAAATAAAGCATAGCAGCTAGAAGAGTCTGTCTTAGATACAAGCAGACTGACACTTAGTGGTCTTCAAGGTCATTCTTCACATTGAAGTATCTGTGAGAAATGACTTATTTGAACCCCTACTCTATTCCAGTCAGTATTAATTAGTTTGATATTTTACATAAACCATATAGAGATAATTAGATAAGATAGGTTCTTATAGCAGGGCTTTATAATGGCCTTCAGACTGTAATGTAATGTTCACAACTTGTTTGCCAATTATGAAGCTCACTTGCACAGCCACAAAAATGCTGACAAAGATATTTCCATCCTGTTTTACTCTAATTTCATGTCCAAACCCTGCCTGGGTGGGATTCCTTGATGCTTTTGAAAGTCCTTCAACTTATTTTTGTACCTCCAGATTATTCTCTCTCATACAACATGAGCAGGTGACCATCTTATGACCACTTAGTCAGTGGAGATTCCCCATGTATCTTTATGAGTCCAGTCCCAGTGCTCTGTCCATTGTGTCACTGTCAACCTTTGCTGACATGTCATTTTTTGCCTTTAAGAGCAAGGTCTATCAACCAATGAGATTCTGTATTTTACCACAACTCTTTTACATATTTGGGTTTCAAATCTTATAAAAACAAGGTCCTGGGAGAAGGGGGCATCTCAGACAGGAAAATCTGAGGTCCACTTCATTGGAGGGGACCATGGAACCTTTAATAAAGCACTTTTGGCTCAGAGCTTTGCCTCAGTGGTTTTTCTTGCAGATTGGGCAATTACAATCACCTCTTATTGATGCTGAACAGTCTGTCTATAAAACCCAGCTTGTACTCCACTTTCTTACCTCCTGGTGACTTTTCTCTTGACCTTTCCACAAGATCATGGGTACTTCTGATGTTCTTTGATAAAGAAAGGAAGAAAGAAAGAAAGAAAGAAAGAAAGAAAGAAAGAAAGAAAGAAAGAAAGAAAGAAGGAAGGAAGGAAGGAAGGAAGGAAGGAAGGAAGGAAGGAAGGAAGGAAGGAAGGAAAGAAGGAAGGAAGGAAGGAAAGAAGGAAGGAAGGAAGGAAAGAAGGAAGGAAGGAAGGAAGGAAGGAAGGAGGAAGGAAGGAAGGAAGGAGGGAAGGAAGGAAAGAAGGAAGAAGAAAGAACAAATGTGGAGCCAAAGAATCAGCCAATATTCATGGACCATGTGTTGATCTTAGATAGGGTGGGCTTTATGCCTCTCTTTATAGTGATATTGAAATTTATCTGTCTAACCCTCTCTCTCTCTCTCTCTCTCTCTCTCTCTCTCTCTCTCTCTCTCTCTCTCTCTCTCTCTCTCTCTCTCTCTCTCTCCCCACCCCAAATGGAACACAGTTAAGTAGGAATGAGTCAGACTAAGAGTCATACTAGTGCTAGGTAGACTAGTGTCTTTGGGATTCCACCATTCCCAGTTCTGACTCTAAAGCCAATCAAGGTATGCTTTCTTCAGTATATGGTTAGCAGACCAGAAGCAGTTATGGAATGTTGGTGCTTACTTCCAAGTCCATGTTCATATTTCATTAGGTGGGCACATTGTTCGTGCTCATAGCAACTGGTATTGTTGGCCAGTCTTCCATTACATACACACAAACATTTTCTACATGAATATGCACATGCATATGAATGTATATATGCATATTTGTATGTGAATATATAAGTATAGACACATGTACACATATGTGTGTATATATGTATATACATATATGTGTGTGTATATATACATATATATAATAAGGAATATTATCTAAAGATATTTTAAAGGCTAACGATAAGAATTTTTCCCATTAGTTCTTAATAGACTCTTTCAATCACAAGGGACTCATTAAAATACATTTAATTCTCAGATAAAAGGTCACTTTCTTCATTAATGCTTCTATAACTAACCACACTAACCACAGTGCTTTTTCTTATTAACTAAATTATTTAGCCTTGAAATACATAGGTCCTACCACAACAAGTAATAATAACACAACTGACAATAACACATTACTTTATTTTTTATAATTTTTTCTCCTAACATCATTATAAGATAGATTATGAAAGTTTTTACTGCTACTACTCCTACTCCTACTCCTACTCCTCCTCCTCCTACTACTACTACGTGACAATTTTTAGGACATTTTAAAATTTTCAGGGTGATTTAAATGTGTAATCTAATTTGTTCATCAGTACAATCTTGTGGGGTAGGTGCTATTTTAAAATACTCATTGGCCAGATGAGGAAACAAAGGCTGGTAAAGGTTTAGTGATTCTTTCAGAGTCACAGAACTAGTAAATATCTGAAGAAGGATTTGAGCTCAGGTCTTTCTGACTCCAAATCAAGCACTCTATCCACTGTACTGCCTAGCTATTTAGCTGTTTTATTATCCTAATTTACAAATAAAGAAACTGGGGCTTTGAAAAGGACACTGAGTTGTTTAATAGCATGTAGTTAATCAATGGGAGTACTACACCTTGGATCATGGTCCTTTGACTTCAAGTCAAGGGAGCTTCCCACTCCCCACACATCTGTACCCTAGCCCTATATAAACTTAGCTCTATATTTTTTTCTAGGAGTTCCAAGAGCTGATCAATCAATCCATCATTTAACCCTATTTTACTCTGTATCGACAATGTGCCAGATCCTTTGAGAGAATCTATGGATTGGTTGTTGTCCTTCATACTCAAAAAAAACAAAAACAAAAACAAAAGGCATCACTATGTTAGGGTCAAGTGTGTCCAACTGTAACTGATCAGACCAATGTGAACTCAGAAGACTCTACCATAAGTTGGATGCAAATAGTTCACGTAAACATTTGAAATAGAGATTCACTGCATTTGTACAGCACTTCATATTTCTTTTGACCTAGTGCAATTCTGTTTTGCCCATGGAACGCAGCACCTTCTTTGATGTGCGTATATCATACTGGACAGGCCTGTAGCAGTGTTTCCCATGTCTCATAATCAATTCCAAAGTTCTTCAGAGAGACCTTCAAAGTGTCCTTGCATCACTTCTTCGGATCATGTAAGTGCTTGCCTTATGTGAGTTCTAAATGAGAAAACTGCATATTTTTGTATTTTTGTGTTTTGTATATTTACTCCCAACGAGTCAAATGTGTATTTAGTATTTGAACAATGGATCCAGACAATCAGAATTGCATTTTCTGACGTAGAGGTGCAATGCTTGGCCGTTCGTTTAATGTAGGAACTTCAGCGTCTGATGCCTTATCTTGTTAGATGATCTTCAGAATCTTCCTAAGACAATGCAAATGGAAGAAATTCAGTTTTCTGGTATGGGGATAGTATGTGTCCAGACTTCACACACACAAAACAGTGAGGTCAAGTACATTGGCTCTGCAGACTTTCATTTTGGTAGTCATTCTAACACCACTCTCTCTCACACTTTCCTCCAGAGACTCCCAAACACTGAGCTAGGTCTGGCAGTGTGTACATCAACCTCATCATCTATGTGTACAACCCTGGAAAGTATACTGCTAAGGAGAGTAAACTTATCCACAGTATTTGAGATGTCTCCCTTTGCTTTAATCAATTATTTCAGATATGGATGATGTGGTGCTGGCTAGTGGAGAGCCTCTGCTTTCTTGGTGTTAATTGTCAGGACAAGATTATCATAAGCAGCCAAATTCATCCATACTCTGTTGCATCTCAGCCTCAGAGGCTGCACTGAGTACACAATCATTTGCAAACAAAAAGTCATGAATCAAGTCTCCCTCCACTTTAGTCTTGGTTTGTAGCCTTTTCAAGTTAAATAATTTATTATCCATGTGGTAGCTGATGCTGATGTTGAAGTGATACAAGAATGTTGCTGAAAATATCACGCTATGGGAGCAATACAACCTTGCTTCATTCTATTGCTGACTTGATACTCTGAGAGTATCATCCATTATCTAGAACCCATGCAAGCATGCCATTGTGGAACTGGCTTAGAATACTGTTGACTTCTCTAGGTATCTGAATTTTACTATAATCTTCCACAAGCCCTTAGGACTGACAGTATCAAAGGCCTTGATCAGATCGATAAACATTGTATGCTAAACTCGGTTCTGTTGATGGCATTCTCAGGGAGTTGCTGGATAGCAAACACCAAATTGACTTCTCCTCAGCCCTTTCTTAAACCACACTAGCTTTCATTAGATGGCCATTTTCTAGGTGAAGCACAACCCTGTTAAGGAGGACTCTGGTGAGAATTTTATTGGCAATGAATATGAGAGAAACATCCCTGTGCTTGTCACAAGACAACCTATTTCCTTTTCTTTCATAGAGATAGATGATGGAGGCATTCTTGATCTCCTGGAGAATAGTCTCTTGCTATTTAGATGATTTCAGTCCATCTATATAAAAGGAAACTGTGGATACAATGCAATGAATAAAACAATCCCATTACATGGAGCTTGCAGTATAACTGGAGAGACAAGTACATATATAAGAATATATAGGATAAATTAAAAGGCAAATAAATACGAAACAGTTGAATACCAAGAAGGTTGAGAAAGAGGGCAGTAGCATTTGAAGGCATCAGAAAGACAGTGTAAAAAGTGGTGCTTTTGCTGTATCTCGAATTAAGAGAAGGATTCTATGACACAGAGGAGAGGAAGTACATTCTAGGCATGGGACATAGCCAGTGCAAAGGTATAGAGCTAAGGGAAACAAAATGAAAGAACATTTATTAAGCATCTATTATGTGCCAAGGACCATGCTAAGTTCTTTACAAATATCTCATTTATTGGAGGGAAAATGGAGTACTATATATGATCGAAAAAAAAAAAAACAGTAGACGAACAACAAAATGAAGAAGAGGAAGTAATGCATATTAAGGCTGTAAACATATTTTGGACTTTGGTTAAAAAAGTTCTTAAAACTTAAATAAGAGAATAAATTTGTTCCTAGAAGTGATTGGTAAGCTAGAAGCTGGAGTTCATTTTGTAGTGCAGTAACATGGTGGGATCTATGCTTCAGGAAAGTTACTTTGACATCAATGGGTAGCATGGATTTTAGGAGGGAGAGACACTTAGGAGGCTTTTGCCTTAATTAGGGAAAGATATGATACTCCTGAAGTACTATGGTTTCTGTGTGAATAGAGAGGAGAGAGATGGGAGATATGTTTTGTGCTTGAAACAAGAATTGGAAACTTTAGATTATGGGTCAAGGGAGAGTGATGAGCAAAGGATAATTCTGACTTTTATAGAAATGGGGAATACTAGGAAAAGGGAGAGATAACTACTTCTATTTGGGACATTTTGAATTTAAGATGTCTCCTGAGCACACTGCTTTAAATGGCCAATAGACAATTGTTCATGTAAACAGACTGAAGCTCAGGGGAAAAGATATAGTTTTATGGGTCATTGACATGGAAAGCATTTTTAAATAAATAAATAAATGAAAGGAGAAGGTAAAGCAACTGCATGTAAAGAGATGACTCAGGACTCAGCTTTAGGAAACACCTGTAGTTAGTTAAAATAATAAGGATGATGAACCAACAAAGAATAGTAAAATGGAAT
Source organism: Phascolarctos cinereus (assembly GCF_003287225.1). NCBI lineage: Eukaryota > Metazoa > Chordata > Mammalia > Diprotodontia > Phascolarctidae > Phascolarctos > Phascolarctos cinereus. Next base: position 66,736,455 of record NW_027555625.1, read on the forward strand.
AGGATAGGGCATGTGGGAAACAAGAGAAACAGGAAAGACTCAAAACTCTTCATTTCACAAGAAAGAAAAGGGGACCCCAGAGATGTTGCATCTTCTACCCCAGGTCATACCACTAACAAATAGCAGAGAAAGTACCCAGACTCAGATCGTCTCACCCAGTACTTGGTGTTTTGCTTTTGGTTTATTTGCCCACTCAAATTGTTTGTTTGCTGACCATATTGCCTACCATATCTCTCTGTGACTTTTAGTGAAATGTAGAATATGGCAAAGTATAAAACATGATCTGTGGGAAAGGGATAGATCATGCTCACTGAGGTAGAGTATTCACAAAGAACAGTAGAAAGGTCATGTAGGGCAATGCAGTGAAGGTCCCTGAATGCCAGCCTAAGGAGCATCTTGGAGGCCTTTTAAAAGAGCTTTGAAAAATAATAATAATAAGTAGATAATAATAATAATACAAAATTGCAAAGCAGGAAAACAAATCCAATAGCTTGTTAATTCTTTTAAAAGATTTTTATTTTGCCATACTCTGTGATGACTAATTTTGATAGACTTAGCTCTTCTCAGTAATGCAAGGATCTAAGACTTCTCCAAAAGTCTCGTGATGGAAAATATTATCCACATCCAGAGAAAGAACTGTGGAGTTTGAATGTAGATTGAAGCATACTATTTGCTCTTTTTTCTTCCTCTTCTGTTTTGTTTTGTTTCTTCTTTCTTGTGGTTCTTCCCATTGGTTCTAATTCTTCTTTACAACATGACTCATTGTGAAAATATGTTTAGTAGGAATGTATATGTATAGTCTACATCAGATTGCATGCCGTCCTGGGGAGGAAGGTGGGGAGGGAGGGGGAGAAAATTTAAAACTCAAAAGCTAATGGAAATGAATGTTGAAAACTAAAAATAAATTTAAATATATATGTTTTTATCTATGTATCCATCCATTTATTCATATATGAATTTCCTAAAGTCCAGCAATGATAACTTTATGTATATATGCATATATTCATATTCACATATCCATGTGTTTATGTATATTCATACATAATGTATAAAGCGTAATGCATTTATATACATATGCTTATCATGGATGGATCTGGGGAAAGGTAGATTCTAGTTTGGGTCAGGTATGGCCAAGAAACAGTTACTAGATAAGTAGAGGAGGAAGTGGTCCTGAAGTTAACTAGACATCTAATCTCTGCTGGAGGTAGGGGACATGAATGATAAGAAAACTTAATTGTGGTTCTTGGTTGTTGAGAGGAAGGAGGTAGGATCATGCCAAGAAAACTTTAGTCAAAGTAAAATATTCAAAGTGCATAAATTACAAGTGAAGCTGTCCAATGCTGGTGCCCAAAGGTGAGTTAAGAAAACCTTGGTTAGAAATACCGCCAGACCAGGTCTGGTCAATGAGCCTCAAAGTGGAAGACAGAAGCCAGTGCTAGGCCAGGACCACATGAGTGCTTTCAGGAAGTTTCTTAGCTCCAAGAGACAGATCTCAACTAGCCTTTTTAAACTCCAACTAGCAAGCATCAATGTTGCTTTTGAAGACACAAAGATCACTAAGTCATGCAAATATGAAAGGCAAAATAGGATGCAATATCCAAACTAAAGTAAGCTTCTCTCAAATATGGTTTTGAAAAGAAATGTTAGAAGAATTTTACTTTGTAGACATGGAAAATAGCCAAGTGATCTTTTCAAACAACTAAAAGTACATTAACAACTATTTCCCCAAAACAGCCGTGATCTTTGGTCACTTGCTAAGTGTTGTCTCTACAATATTCTGGGACAATAGATTAGAACTCATGCAAAGGTCAAAAGGCTTCAGGAAAAAGTTGGGTTTCTGAAGATCTATTGTGAGAGTTAGCAAATTGTATGTAAAATATGCAGATTTAGTTAAGTTAGAAGTGCTACCAATTTTCAAAAATTACATTCGGCATTTGTACTTTACCAAAAGAGCTTTGATGTCAGGCTCACATGTAGCTCTTACATATCCCTTAGGCTCAAATCTAAAATCTTAATAATAGAATTCCATTAACAACATTTTATACATTGAGAAGTTCAGGAAGCTATAAGGTGCTTTGGAATTTAATTATTCTTCATTAGAATGCCAGTGTGAGATAAAATCTTAGAGGTCACTTAATTCAGTTCATTCTTGACTGGAAATGCCCTCTACAACATCCCTAAATGAGTGCTTTTGCAGCTTCAACTAGAAGGCCTTCAGCAACATTCCTCGTTCATCTTGCTCTAATTATTTTAAAAACAATTTCATTACTGTCTTTTGATTTTTATACTTCCTGATTTTCCAACAATATCTCTCACTCTTGCTCCTCCCTGAGACTCATCCCATATAAGAAATAAGTAAACAAACAAAAAGAAAATAAGAGCTAGCATTTATACAGCATTTGAATGTTTTCAAAGCACTTTAGAAATATTATCTCAATAGATTCTCATAATGACCCTGGGAATAGGTGCTAACATTATCCCATTTGATAGATAAGGAAATGGAGACAGGGGGAGGTTAAGTAACCTGTACGTGGTTATGGAGTGAAGTAACTAAGGATCACCAGTGTCCTAACTTCAGGTCTAGCCCTCAATCCATTGTGACACCTATCTTCCTTTAAAAAGAGAAAGTAATTTAAAAAATTAGCAAAACCAATCAATAAAAAAAAAAGTCTGAAAATGCATTTGCATGACATGATAAGCAGAATATGGAGAGCTGAGTCTAAATCCTATCTCTGATATTAAGTAGCTGGATGACCTTGGGAAACTATCTTGGACTTTCTTGGTGTCAGTTTCTCCATCTTTTAAATGAGAGATTTGGACTAGATGGACTCTTAGGTCTCTTCTCATTGTAGATATATAATGTTCTGATCCCAAAATCCTATATTTACCATCTGATTAGATTAAAGGAGTTTCTACCTGGAGAATTGTCAACATTGAGAAAAACACAGGTCCTTCAAGAATTTGGATATTTTTAAAAAAATGTCAAGTGCTATATGTTGTTACCATTAATTGTTACTTTTATGCCTAGTGCAGGTCCTACTGTACACTCTAGCATCTTTAACAAATCACTTTCAAGGAAAACTATGAAATTAATCTCATTAACCTTTCTAATTAACAGGCATGTTTTCCTTGTCTCTAGTCTTTAAAATCTCAGAAATGGAAATAATTATAGACGTTGTCTACTCTGAGCTACAAAGAAGGCATAAATCCTCACAACGATGTCTCAACAAGTGTTCCCCAGTCTCTGCTTAAAGGCCATAATGGGTGGGTACCTCAAAACTTTCTCTCCCTGAGGTAGCTCCTTCCATTATGGATAGCTCTAATTGTTTGGAAACTTTTCCTCATATTTGGTAGAAAATAGTTGGTACTTAAAATTCCTTCCTTGAATTGAATTGAGTTGGGTTAATAGAAGCATATTGTAGCAAAGGGAGCATTAAAATAGCCTTTCCTTTTTTTTTTCAAATGTTTAATAAGCATACAGTATGTTTATGAATGCCCTAAATGTTGCTTTATTGAAGAACTTAAAAGCAAGTTAATAATGGAATGCTCATGGTCTAGACTGGAGACTACAATAACAATGTATTTGGAAAGATAAATGACATAGTAAAGCCAGCCATACCCTGCAGATTATATTACAGATCTGATTCTGATTTGCAGGCAGTCAAAGGCAGGCTGTGTTCAAGGTTATTCTCGAGAAGTGAGGTTTAATGAACACAGTGAACATTCAAAATAAATGATCCCTGTGATATGTTAACAATTATGAGGTTGCATTTTTTCCCCTGTTTCTTAGCCACAACTAAGAAATAAACAGCCAAGGCTTTCCTTGTTCAGAACATAGGGAGGGTTTGCAATTCTACCTGATGGATGAGATGAGCATCAAAATATCAAATAGGAATTTTTTTCTTGTTTCATACTTTTTTTTGTCTCCAGGGGAAAATGCTTGTGTTGGGAGTGGGGGGAAGGGGACATTTTACAATGTGCCAGTATATCTTATAGAATCTGACCAAACTGGATTAATTCTGAAGTATATTAGTACTTCCCTTTTGGGCTGTATGAACTATTATGAGAGTAGACTATTGTCTGGACTGGTTGTTAAAGTTTAACAATGGAGGGGCAGATAGATGGCACAGTGGATAGAGCATTGACCCTCAAGTCAGGAGGACCTGATTTCAAATCCGGCCTCAGACACTTGACACTTACTAGTTGTGTGACCCTGGGCAAGTCACTTAACTCCAAAAAAACCCAAAAATTAGCAATGCAAAAACCATTTTTGGAAAATTCTTAATTACCCTCTTCCCCTCCCATATTTTTCTAGGCAGACAAAACACAGAAACCATGCTACCTTTATATGGTGTACTTTGGAATTTCAAAGGGAATCATGCAGGGTACAATGGAAAAAAAATAACAAACAAACAAAAAAAAGCCAGAAAACATGAGTGTAAATAAGTCCTCTGATGCTTATTGTCTGTTCACTTTGTGCAAGTTATATAAACTCCTTCGGAGTTAGTTCTTATCTGTTAAATGAGAGGTTTGAAGTAGATGTCTTCTGAGATCTCTAGATACATGACGCACGATGCTATGATCTGTAGTTTCATCAGTGTGGCTGCTACCCTCCCGATACACGCACTCCAAATCCGAAGATGTAGATCTCTACTCTTCCCTTCCAGGTGAGCCTTTTGCTATACAGGCATGGTTCCTAAGTCATAACAGAACAACATTGTTGTGTCTCATTCTTTCCATGATCTCTATAGAAGTTTAAAAAAAATGAAGATTTGGGGTAATTTGCTGATACTCGTTAAAACACTCACACTCACACACACACACACACACACACACACACACAGACACACACACACAAAATGAATGAAAAAAAAATAAGCTCAGAAAGAAAGCCCTGGAGCTGCTCTGAAACACAAGATTCACTGCGAGTTGTTGACTGATTATAAGGAATTGAAAGGAGGAATTAAATGGGACTGCTGTCCCAACTGGGAGTAATCCCAACAAAAGCAGCTATCTAAGCTTACCTTCTGAATAAAACCCATCAGCAAAAGACAAAAAGTAGGCATGCTGACCTTACTCCTGGAAAACATGTTAAATCTCTCCCTAGTCATGAAAAAACAAAAAACAAAAACAAAAAACAAAACAAACTACAATACTGTAATGATTGACCCAATGGAGCTATTTGACATGTAGCATCATATCTCCAGTAGAAGTAGCAAATTTAAGAAACAGCTATGTGAATAGTATGAGAAGAACCCATAATTCCTGGTGGGAAAGAAAGCCATAACAACAACAAAAAAAATGCACACTGTGACATTGGATAATGAGGCAGAGGATAATGAGTAGAGAAATGTGAACAGTTGTGAGATAAACCATAGTACCTGTCAGGTATAAAGGACAGGCACAGTAGATAAACAAAGCAGGAATATCAGCAAAAGGAAAGTTGGGGAAATGGGTAAAGAGACCAAGATGCCCAACATGTAGGAAACCTCAAGTTCTATAACACTTTCAGGAGTCCCATTCCAGGAGGTATTCCAAGTTATGTACTCTAAGCAACAGAGAGTGTTCAGATGCCCAGAGGAACTCAATTATATCATTAAATGAGATGATATTTTAAAGTACTTAGCATAGTATCTGGAACATAATTGAAACTAGTAAACTAGAGAATGAAAGGGTCTCCAAGTCGTGCCTAGCACCAACCCAAAGGAGGGCTCTGATATGATGGTTACACATACTTTAGTAGACTGGAAGAGTTGTTTTGAGGCATTCTATGAAATAAATGTCTTAATAGGCTAATGTGCCTGAAATAAAATTGTGCCTCAGTGGCCAACTTGCTGGTGGTAAGCTTCTCTACATTCAGCTGGCCTAGTCCTTGGTTGGTGAACACAGACTATTACTGATACTTCCAACTGAATAGAATCATCAGATTTAAATCTATGAGGACTTTAGAAATCAGCTAGACCTTGTCCCTTATTTTATAGAAGGGTAAACTGAGCCCAATGGAGGGAAAATGAATAATGCAAGGATACATACTTAGTATATAGAAAAGTTAAAGTTCAAACCTAGGTTTTCTGACTCCAAATCCAATGCTCATTCAAATATACCACCGTTCTTCAATGGCTAGATGGTACAATATTCACTAGCCATTCTTCATATAGATTCCAGAATTCCAAACTGAATTTACATAATATTGACTGACCTACAGTTTGCATATTTCCCCCAATTGTTGATTTCTTGGGAGGGAGTGCTAAATAAGGTCCGTGTTTGCTCTTTTTGTGTATTTTCCATTCTTCAGATATTATACGGTATCAAGTTCTTTCATTGCCCTAGGATGTCATTCATTTGGGCCAGGTGACTTGAACTCATGAAGGCAGTTAGATACTCTCTTACCAACTTCTTACTTAACACTAAGGAGAAGGAGGAGGAGGGGGGAGGGAGAGAGGGAGGAAGATGAGAAGGAGAAAGAGGGTGTAGGAGAAGAATTGAGTATCTCTGCCTTCTGTCTGATGTCAATTAACATCATCATCATCATCATCATCATCATCATCATCATCATCATCATCATCACCACTGGCGTTTGCAGTGTTTTAATTCACTTGGAACTTTACATATATTTTCTCATTGATCATTCGCCTATGCTTCCTGAACAACAGTTCTATCCCTACTTGGATCATCCTCTTTCCTCCAATATGGCTAAAAACTGTAACAAACAAAATACTTGTTTATTGCACTCAACTTTCCTCACCACCCTTAACTTATTCTTCTCTTTAACACACCTGACATTATAATTGCAGCAACATCCCATCATTTTGTATTAATCTTCTATGACCTATCATTAAGTCTACCTTTTGCAAGTGCATTTAAAAAGTTTTTGAAATTCAAGTTGTCTGTTTTCTCTGTTTTGTCCACATTCATCTCTTAAGACTTTTTTTTTCTCTCCTCACCAGAACTGTTTCATTTTGGGTCTTAAGAATACCTTCTCGATAGCACTCATCTCAAGTTGACTTCCCTTGTAAACGATATCCCATATGATGCTACCTATTTTTTGTTTGGACTCTAAAATCTATTTTGTCCAATATGAGGTGGATGCCAGCTTTATTCTCTTGCTCCTTCACATATTATAACATGGAAAGGCTACAAGGTCCCAAGATTGCCAATATTTCCACCCTGAAAACCAGCTGCGGCTTGCTGGTAATAAGAAGATCCAGAATAGAATTTAATCTCATTGCCTTCTCAAACTTTTGAAAGGTGAAATCATCATTAATCAATCAAAATTATCATGTCCTCTATTTTTTTAAAAGAAAGCTGTACCAGATCTTAGGATATTTGAATTCCTTATCACCAGGGTTTAAACAGGATTCATAGTACAAATAAGCATTTAATAAATACTTTTCCACCCTTATTTCCATTCAGTGTTATATTATCATTCTTTTCCAGACAAATGATCTATCTACACATCTTCTCATTTATTTCACCTTTTCCTGTCTAATTTGTCTGCTGGATACTTGGATGACAATCTGTCTTATGTATCTGCCTGCAGGGATTTATTACCAAATGTTCTCCACTTGGCTTTCCCCTGCCACTTCCTGTATTTCCTCAATGAATATATTTTCTTAATATGCTTTAACTATCCCACAGAATTCTGTCTGGAATCCTGTTCTCTTCTTCCTCTATGCTACTTCACTTTGTAATCTCTTTGGCTTTCATGGATTAAATCACTGTATCTATGCTGATGATTCTCAAACCTATATATCATGCCCCAACTATTCTTCTGACCTCCAAAATCACAGCTCCAATTTTCTTTCAGACATCTTCCAATGCAGAACTCATTGTCTTTCCCCTAATCTCTTAACTCTTCCTAAATTCTGTAATTATTGGTAGGGGCAACACCATCCTTCCAATCCCTTAGATTTGCATCCCATGTGTCATATTTCATTCCTCTCTATGTTTCATCCCTCAAATCCAATCCACTGCCAAGGTCTTTCAACATCTCTTGATTATGCCTCTTTCTCTCTTCTGACACCTTCACCACTCTAACGCTGCTTATCAGAACAACATATATTTCCCATAATGTCTCTCAGCAGTCAGCAATCACCAAATAGCTATGTTCGCCTATTCTTTCCATGAGTATTACAAGCCAATCTCTAGCTTGTTAACATCTGAAGATCTATATCATTATTTCGTGGAAGATAAGCAGCTGCTTTTTAAAAGCATCCAGTTCCCTGCTGTTCAAGAAGGGTCTCATAACTATTGCTTAGCTCCACATATTCTTTCCATCTCTGCCTTCTTCCCCATGTAATTCTCCCTTTCCTTTAACACCTTGTCTCTTATCAATTCCCTTGCATCACTTCATTTCCTTTACTCTTCTTTGTTTACACACTTACACACTAAATCCTTTTTCACAATTTTTTTTTAAAGGACAGGATTAGGGGCTGTGGCTTCACTGGTGAAGGAAACTCTTAGATGATGAAACTCCCTCCACCAAGCACATTGTCTACAATCTATAGACTAAAAGAATTTCCTAGAACGCCAAGGCATTAAGTGACTTGCCCAGTGTCACCTATTAGTTGTCAGAGACAGGATTTGATTCAGGTCTTCCCTAAACTGATCTTTATTCAATGTAATCCAATGATTCTCATATTATTATTTTTTAAAAACCCTTTTTTCTCTGATACCCTGCAGAGTAAAGGGACAAATGTTCCTGAAGCCCCTTTATGTTTTCTGTTTTTGACACACTGATCCTCTTCACTAAAGTTGTATAAATTAGTCATGGTTAATACTATTATGTCATTTTACAGGATAACCAACCATTAGAACTATTCACCAATAAAAATGACTGCTTTGGGATATAATAGTTCTTTCATCCATCCCCTCACTTATGGTAATGAGTCAGGGGCCAGAGGGCCACCTTGGGATTATACTGGATTGTAAAAGAGACTTTTGTTCCTCCTCTCCCACTGCTCTGCTACTTCTATTCCTTCATCTCCATATTTCTCCTACAGCCACAGCTTTCTTCACTGTAAGATGCCTCTACCTCCATAGTGTTCTCAAACTGGAAAATGCCCTTCTCTCTGATTGGTGAGTTTCTCCAGGAACCTCATTGTAGACGAAGTGCCCAGGTCCTCCCCATATTTACTCTCTCAATCTCTCATTCTGATCTCTACAGATTTCTCCATCATGAACTTCTGTGTGTACCTCCCCCCCCCCCGCCCTCAGATTTTTGGCCCCTTTTATATGTTATCTTCCTTCATGATAATGTGACTTTCTGGAGGACGGGAACTGTCTTTCTTTTTTATTTTATTTGTATTCCTGGTACTTAGGCCAGTGCCAGGTAAGGGTAAGTACCCAATAAATATTTGTGAAACTGACTTGACTTGACTTCAGATATAAGTTGAGGTCTACTAACCTTGCAGTTCTATAATTTTGTTAAGAAATGAGTTGGAGTATATGAACTCCGAGGTTCCTTATAATTTTAATTTGTTGTCATTCTGTAATCAGACCTATTTCCCTCCTTCCTTTCCTATATTGCAATCCTGTAGCCCCAGATTATGATGGTGGGTTGCTTAAGGAACATATTTTTTTTTCAGCTATCTGCAAATGAATCATTAAGTTGTGTAGTTCAAAGTTAGAATAGATGGAAAGAAACATGTTACTTTATATTTTTAGAAAGACAGAATTAATAGGTACTTTCCTCTTTAGAAAATGAGACAAAAAAAAAACCCTACAACTAAAAGGTTGATATTAAAAACTGAAATCATTAAAGTAGTGGGGAAATTATTTTAATAAGAGCTACTAAAATTAAAACCATAGGGAAATAGGAGAGGCCTTATGACCTGAATGAATTACAAAGAAAATAGGTAAACTGACCCTAGGGGAAAAAATCTCTTTTTTAAGAGACACAGCTATGGGAATTCATTAATTTATGACTAGAAAAATGATGGCATATCATGGTTAACAAATTCCATACTAAGATGGTCCACTCTTGTCATAGCCATTCACATGACACAGCCATTCAGTCATGACTATACACAGAATGGCAGACTCAGCCACTAAAGTGATTTTCCTGAAGTACATGTCTGACCATGTCACTCTCCTACACAATAACTTTATTGACTCCTTATTGCTTCCAAAATCCTCTGTATGACATTCAAAGACCTTCATAACTTAACCCCTTTCTACCTTTCTATACTTCTTACACTTTCTTGTCTACCATGTGTTCTTCAATCCAGTGATTCTGATCCCCTTGCTATTCCATGAGTAATATGTTCCATCTCTAGGCTCTATCTATTTTCCCTGTCTCTCCTCCATGCCTAGAATACTGTCCCTCCTAAGGTCTGCCTACTGGATTCCTTTAAGTCCCAACTAAAATTGTGTCTTCTACAGGAAGGCTTTCTTAATTCCTCTCAATTCTGATGCTTTCTTTCTCTTAATCAATCCCTACTTATCCTGTATATAACTTGTTTGTACATATTTAATTGTTTGTTGTCTATCCCATTAGATTATGAGTTTCTTGAGGGTAGAGATTGTCTTTTGCCTTTTTTAATTTTTTTTTTTTTTGGTTTTCCCTCAGTTTAGCAGAGTACTTGGTGCTTAATACATGTTTACAAACTGATTGACTTATCAGGCATCTCAGGGTGTTTGGTCTTTTGATTCTTATTCTTCCTCTCCTCTTCAACACCAACAAAAAGTCTTCATGATTTTGCCTTCAAGTTAATAACTTTTTAAACATTCTGTTTTCTCAGCTCAACTCTCTCACCTCCATCTGCATTTTACCTGTCAGCCTCAGTGGTGTTCATATCTTAGACACCACAATCATTCCAAACGTACTGAATTCTGAAATGTTCTTTTCTAATCTTGATCTACTGTTCCACCTTTCTTCCTGTCTCACTCTTCCCAGACCTGTTCCTTACTCTTATAGGACCCTGAAGTCACTCATATACATTATTTTATAGTATATCAACTCCTATTCTGGCCTCATTTTCCATTTTCCTTAGTTCTGACTCTAGAGGTAATAGATCTAACAATGATCTGTTCTCCATTTTTTAATGCCTTGCCTACTTCTTCTAGTCACATTTTCCTAATCTCTATTATTTGTTTTCTTCACTCCTACTGTTGAGCCTCTAAAAGCTGTTGGAGGGAGGCAAAAAATCATGCTGACTGGAAAAAAAATACTAATTCATGTTATTTAAACTCAGATCCACACCAACAGCTTCACAGCAATATTCTTTTTTTTTTTCATTTTTGATTGGCTATCATACTCCCCCCAGTAGCAGTTTCAAACTAATTCATTTCTTTCTTAGCCCCTCAAACAATTCCCAATGCCTTTCTCTCACCAGATGGACTTTAATTCTTATTAACAAATACATATCTCATGCTTTCTCTACCTGACTCCTCCTGTTTTAGTACAGTGTAAGAGGACAAATAGGCCTTCTTGTCAAAACTAACTCTTCAGCTTGTACTCTTCATGCCAGTCCCTGTGGTATCATTCCTCCCATCAACTGTATCCTCTCCCTTTCTCACTTTCAATCTTTCTCTATTCACTAGCTTGTTCTTTACTGCTTATAAATATTCCCACATCTACTTTATTCTTTAAAAAATTCATTGACCTCAAAATGGTGTTTTGTATCTCTACTCTCATTTACTGTTAAGCTCCTAGAAAATGTCATCTTTACTGACTGTCCCTACTGCCTCACCACCCAGTCACTCTTCAAAGCTTGCAATCTGGCTTCCAAACCCTCTACTCAATCAAAACTACTCTTACAAACTTTATCAATGGGATTTCAAATCTTAAGTCTGATGATCTTTTCTCAACCCTCATTATCTTAAATTTATCTGCTCATTTAGAGCAAGGATTATTCAATTTTATGTATTTATATCCTCCAGTCCTAGCACAATTTCTGGTGCGTACTCAACACTTAAATTAGTATTGATTGATAAATTATCTGTGGTTTTTTACATTCTTGACCTCTTTCTCCTCCTCAATATTCTCAGTTGTCCTCACATCTACCTCTTTGATTCTAACTGCTCTTTTCAGTCTTTTTATTTGATTATTGCCTCTCTTTAGCCCTCTCTCTGTTGGTGTCTTCCAAGTATTTGCTCTGCCCTTTGTTCTCTTTCTGATAGGTTTCATGGTAGAGTGGAGTAAACATAGCAATTTGGAATCCGAGGACCTGATTTTGAATTCTGTCTCTTCCACTGGTGTATGGGTGATTTTGTGAATGTCACCTGACCTCCCCTGGCCTCCATTTCTTTATCCCTAAAAAATAGGGCATTGTAGAGCAAATTCTAAATATGAACATTAATATTCTTTCTATACTCTTTTTCTTAAAGTCTCCCCATTGTGGAGACTTTTGAGACTTCTAAGGTGTCTTTGTCTCTGCTCTCTTCTTACTATTTAATTCACTCTTAAGAACTTTGGATTCTATTTCTGTAATATCTTTCTTATTCTTTGTTTTCTATCTACAGTCTCAGAAGATAGTTGTGTGGAACACATGAGATAATATAGGTGAATCCTTTGCAAACATCAAAATGCTGTATAAATGTCAGCTATTATCATTGCTCTTACTCAAACTGTTTAAAAAAGCAATATTGTATAGTGATTTAGAGCTGGCCTCAAAGTAAGGAAGACACAGATTCAAGCCCTCTCTGTGAATCACAATAACTGTGTGACCCTGGCCAGGTCACCTAACCTCTGTACTATAGGCTAGCAACATTTGAGTGGGAGATGCTGACTTCCTTACATAGGAGTTCCCTAACCAGTGAAATCACAGGTACAGCCCTCATCTTGTTCCTCATAAAGTGCTACTTATTTTAAAGGTACTGCTGTCATCATTTCTTACTGAATTCCTATAACAGCCTTTTGTAGCAGAAGATACAATGAACACTCAGGAACACTTCACTGTGTTCTTAGTTTTTTGTTTTTTGTTTTTGTTTTTTTTTCCCCAAATGGGATTTTCTTTCTTTAGATTCATATGACTAAGAGTGAAGAAGCTTTTGAGAGACCGAGAACAACTAGTGGGACAAGATGGACTACAACTGATTGTTGCTTGGAGGTTCTGAGTATATACTTGAGTCTGGTAATACACAGGCATGCCCTGTGAAGAGTTTTGATGATTGTGCAGATATCTAGAGTGATGGTGGGATAACAGTGCTGGATATTCAAAATAGACTAGCCAGTCAAGACAAGGCCAGAGAAGGACTATATTGGAATAACCAGTTCTCTGAGAACCCTAGCCTTGATGAGGTTCCACAGGGAGAACTATACTAAAGTGCAGCACACCACTCCTATTCTCTCTTTTGAGGAGCTAACCTGAAAAATCTCCTCCCCACTCCCCATATTACTTCGTATGTCTTGGCCACTGAGGGTGGATTGAAGGGAAGAAGATTAGGATGATCACGACATAAAATTGCTCATAAGACATATCTCATTCATTTTCTTTGTACTATAAAATATATTTGACAGCAATGTGGATTGCCTGTGAAGCAATATGAAACACAGAGACTTGGCCAAATAGAAGGAAATCTTGCAAATATAGGATGGCAGTAATCCAAAGTAAGGCTTCCAAAATTTATATATTTCAGAGCAATATTCAATTTTCCTTCTCCTAAATCAATATGAAATTAGGACCAAACCCCAGGAGATGAGCTGGGATAATGTGATCTTTGTAAGGCAGTATTGTGTCTGTTCATCTTTCATAATCATTGGACCGCTGGCCTAAGGATAACATCATCTGGTGGTCAAAATGTATACTATGCTTCTCGGTTGATTAGTTAATCAATTAATTAATTGATTGCCTGCTTTCCTGATCAGTGGTAGAAAGCAGGGCAAGGCAGTAGATGTGTAATGCTATTGCTTCTGAGGAACCTAGCTTGTGGCACTTGTCACATTCTTAACTGATTTCCCTTCCTCTACTTCTCTCCATAATGCATCCATTACATAGCTACAACAATATGCTTTCTAAGGTATAGGTCTAAACACAGCACTCCTTCAGTAGCTTTCTATTGTTTGCAAGATGAAATACAAAGTTCTCAAAGTGGCATTTAGTGTCTCCCACAATATGGGTACAACCTATAATACCATTCTTCTCTACTTTCACATAATTCTCCTGCACATATTCCATGTCTTAGTCAAGTTTGTGTACTGCTGCTTTTCTAAACTCAACATATCACCTCTCTTCTCTAGTATTCAGTCAAGAAGTATTTATTAGGTGCTTACCATAAACCAGGTAATGTGTTAAGTGCTGAAAATACCAAGAAAGGCAAAAATAAAGTTCCTTCTCTTAAGGAGCTTACACTCTAGTAGGTCAGGAAATATTTTTTAAAGTGTACATATTATATATGTGTGTATGTACACACATATGTGCACTACGTAAATCTTTTTTTGGGGGGGGCAATTGGGGTTAAGTGACTTGCTCAGACTTGGTCTGAGGCTGGATTTGAGCTCAGGTCCTCCTGACTTCGGGGCCGGTGCTCTATCCACTGCACCACCTAGCTGCCCCATGTACTATGTAAATCTGAGGCAATGACATCAGGACTGTTCATCCACAGTGTCTAGAATGTCATCTTTTTTTGTTCCCTTTAATGGGCAGTCTCCTACATGTAACCTCCCTTGATTTCTTTTCCTTCCCACCTACCTTCAACTGAACAGGTTATCTCTCTTCCCAAATATTCCTGGAGTTTTTTTTTCCATCTTTCCTTTGACTCCATTGCTCCTTGGCTTATAATATATTTATCTGTATATATGACACATATTCTACAACTCCCTTCCCCAAATAAAATATCAGTTCATTAATGACAGGTTCTGTCATTATCTTTTTAATTCTCCATGCCTAGAATGGTGTTGAGGATGATAGCTAGTATTTATATAATGCTGTAATATTTTCATGGGGGGGGCAGCTAGGTGCCACAGTGGATAGAGCACCATCCCTAAAGTGAAGAGGACCTGAGTTCAAATCCGAAGTCAGACCAAATACTTTACATTTATTAGCTTTTTGACCCTGGGCAAGTCACTTAACTCCAATTGCCTAAAAATTAAAAAAAAAAAGATTTCCATATTGAATATATATGTGTATATGTGTGTACACACATATACATACTCACACTCATTTGATCCTCAAAAAAACCTTGTAAGGTAGGTACTATTATTATCCCCTTTTTACATGTGAGGAGTCAGAGGCTTGAGTTAAGTTAAAGGACTAGCCTAGGATCCCACAATTCCCAAGTGCCTGAGACAGAATTCAAACTCAGGACGTCCTGACACCAAGTGCTGTGGCCTTGCCAATGTATTACTTAGCTACATTTATACATAATAGATAACTTTCTGCACATTGATGTCTTTTTTTGAATCTAACCAATTAAATCATTTGGTAGCTTAGAAAAAAGAAATACCCTGTCTAGGGTCACAAAGCCAGTTAGGGACAGAAAACCCAATAGAATCAAGGGTCCCTAATACTCTGTGCAGAACTCTTTCCATTAGTTCCCTCATTTTCTTCCCTAACACTTGCTGAACAACTAGAACGAACGAACTAAACTTCAATAAAACATATCCTAATTGAGGATGGAAAGCAGGTTCCCAAATGAAAACCGTTTATCAAAAGGCATCTGGGAGAGCTAAGTTATGAACAGAAATATGGGGAAACTGTCACCTAAGTGATACATGCAAAAAACCCCAAAACAAATAAGCGCCATTTTTTAACAATTTTCGGCTGCTTGTCAATAAGCTTCAGAATGACAAGTGATAGAAATTATTGGGCTTCACTCACCTCTATGCTGGGGGTCAGAGTTATGGGTCTATAAAGATGCTTTTTGCAGATCTCATAGACCAGATTCACAATATACCTGTCAAAGTGGGAGCTGAGAGGAATTTGGTATACCTCAAGCACTTCAAGTCAAAAAACCCTCTCCTCTGTACACCCTGTTAGGCTTCCTCACACCATCCAGGGGGTAGGCAAGTGAGTGGGAAGGCAATAGGAGGGGGAAGGCAATAGGAGGGGGGAAATCTTGCTTCTTTAGGATCCTGAAGGATACACGGGTTTAACTTGTTACCATAATTGTCTTCTTAGGGAATTGTTTTAGTCATGTCAAGCATAATACAGTTTTTATGGGTATGAGAAGGCTGTAATCTAATTTTGGAGGGATCCTTATCGCCTTACTGTGGGTTTGCTGCTTTTAATCGCAACCCTTTTATTCGAATTTGCTTGGCAAAAATTCAATATGCTTTTTAGCTGACAACTCAAGACATAGACTGGTCTTTTACACTAAATTTTCTCATGCCAACGCTATGTTTTAAATTATGTTATCATTGCTTGCAATGGCCAATTAAAGAGTTATTTTTGTAGTCCATTATGGACCCTGATTGCTGGGTGTAATTTCTTCAACCTAGTAAGAACTATCTCTTCTAACAATATATACTATAAACTTAATTAGAATGTCAGGCTGCTACTCTATCAAATTTCTGCAAAGGAATGGATTTCATATCTTTGTGTATTTGATGCATGGGAGATAAAGAACCTCTCTCACTATCTCATCACTTGCCAAATGGTCAGCCTCCTCCAAAATTCAGCCTGATTTCCTGGAAGTTTAGCATTCATGTTGAATCCTTTTACTTTTTGAGGAGCTGACATCTCCTTTAAAACTGTTCAATAGTTAGCATCTGTTACCCCCCCCCCCAGGCAATTGGAGTTAAGGGACTTGCCCACGGTCACACAGCTAGTAAGTGTCAAGTGTTTGGTCTGAGGCTGGGTTTGAACTCAGGTCCTCCTGACTTCAGGGCCCGTTCTCTACCCACTGAGCATCCTAGCTGCCCCAACAGTTAGCATCTGGCCAGTTGGTGATGCCAAATGTAGATTCCAGGTCATGGGCCAGGTTATATAAACTGGACAATTTCTATGTTGAAAAGCTATTTTAAATATTTCTGTTCAGTTTTCCTGTAAATCAGAGGTAGAAAGAAACTAGTAGGACACTCAGTACAGGCCTAAGGATGAATTTCTTCTTCAACATTCCTGACAAATGTTCATCAACTTGTGAACTTCTTCAGTGACTAAAGTTTCATTTTCTTGTGACAGATTAGTCCATTATATCAACAAACAAACTGAACAACAACCATAATTCTTAGAAAGTCTTTCCTTATATTGATTGAAAGACTACCTCTAAAACTTCTACCTACAGGTCCTAAGAGATATTATAATATTGTTATCATTAGGTAACAATCTTACGTCACCTAAGGCTTTTCTTCTTGATTCGATTTTATATAAATTTAATTAAACTGCTATTATGTCCAAGGCACTGTGACAAGCTTTGGGGATCAAACAAAAAGGGGAGGGAGAGGGACAAATCACAAAATTACCTGTCCTCAAGATACTTGTATTCTCCCGCTCAAATATCCCCAATATATTTTCAACCCATGTTAACGATGCACTGTTTCCAATCCCTCCACTTCAGCACAGGAATGTCTATCCTAAAATGTCGTGCCCAGGACTGACCATCATTCTGTGTATGTATTCTGACAAGGACTGGGGACAGTATTTTCCTCATTCTGGAAATTGAATTCTCTGCACAACCCATCTGGTTCCTTGCAAGAAAAGCCACCAGAAGGGGGTCCCCTCTCCCCCTTTCTGCCTCAGTCACTGACAAACAATGCAGGAACTTAGGGGGGGGCAGTAGAAGCAGTGCATTGGGGCACCTTTCCCCATCTGTCCAGTTAATGTCGATGTTCCCTGCCCCAAATTCATGCCTCCCAGAATCCTCATGCTGCTTGTTACCTTGAGCCTCCTCTCTCTCTTCCAATGGTGGTAGGCTGGTTTCTGTTCCCATCTTCTCTGCAGAGCAGACATAGTTACTCACTCCACTTGGCGCAACAAGGGGATCAAGGACCATCAGACCTTACCGTCTGTACTGCCTCTCCACTGCCTCTTCACCCTACAAGCCCTGCAGCACATCTTAAGTACTTTTGTATCTTAGCATCTACTCTACCATGGTACCTTTAGGACTTCTAGGCCTTTCCATCCACCCTGTAGCTAAACCACAGGACTACAGAGCTAGTAAAGTCCGTGAAGGTCATTTACTCTAGCATCCTCATTTACAGAGGAGGAAAGTGAGGTTTAGAGCATGTGACTTATCTAAGGTCACAGAGCTAATACATGTCCAAACTAGAATTTAAAGCCAGATTTCTAACTCCAAATCCGTTGCACTTTGGAGTATACCATGCCACCTCTCCAAAAACACATGTATATGTATATGTATATGTATATGTATATGTATATGTATATGTATATGTATATGTATATGTATATGTATATGTATATGTACATGTGTATATGTATATGAATATGTATGTGTATATGTATATGTATATGTGTATGTGTATGTGTATGTGTATATGTATATGTATACACACACATAGAGAGAGAGAGACAAGCAACATTGTATACAGTAATAGCAGTATTATTTTAAGAAAAATTTTGAGCAAATAAATCATTTTGACTATAGTAGATACCCAAATTAACTATAAAAGATATATGAAGGAAGACACTATCTGCATCATTGAAAACGCAGACTGTCTGTTTTCCTGTTTGCATTCCCCCAGCAGACATGCAATGAGACATAGGTTCGACTTCTGATACATACTGGCTCTCTTACTTGGGCAAATCACTTGAATTCTCAGTGTTTCAAGCATATCTCTAAGACTATAAATTGCAAACAGGTGTCACTTTGTATTGGTAGAGGGAATTTTATTGCCTGGCAGTTCTCTACAAATCACTGGCCCAGGCTTTATTCTCAGCATTCATCATAGTGTTTGACTAACATTAAGTAAGAGCTTAATAAATAAATGCTTTCTTATTCATTTGGTCATTCCCAATGTTCTGGCTCTTTCATAGTCAAACAATTATAAAATGTATTGAATGCCAAGGGATATCAGCAGTCATGTCATCTGTCCCCTACCTGGCAACAAAACTTCTCTATAACATCTCTAGCAAAGTGACCACTAGGGCCAATTCTTTGAATTAGGACACTCAGTGTAATGAGGGAAGAGAAAGAGTAGACTTTATTCAAACCACATCTTTAGCAAAGATGCTAAGGAAGTCTACACTTTATCTTTAAAAAAGCCCTTCAAATTCTTGCTGCTTCATTACCCCCAGAGACAACTCTGTATTTTTCTATTTTTTTTTTCCTGTTCTTGATCATTCTGGGAGTTTGCAATGCACAGATAAACAGGTACGGGAATCAGTCCCAAGGGGTTAGCTGTCTCTTCCTTTTTTTTTTTTCCATAGGAAATGGTCCTTAGAGTTTATAAACCAGTTTACCCACTGTGCAGTTCAAAAAGAAAGTCATCTCTCCTACAACATTTTCTTCTCCTTTCTAGTCACCCAATTCATCTCTTGAAAGGCATCCACATAAAAGTATAGTGATACACACAATTTTTTTTTTATTTTCCATAGTAACAGGAAGTAGGTGTTACAGTGGATAGAATGCTGGACCTGGAGTAAGAAAGGCACAAGTTCAAATCCTACCTCAAACTTATTGGATTATGATTCTGAGGAATCCACTTGACATCTGTGTGACTCAGTTTTCTCACTTGAAAAAAGAGAAAAATAAAAGCACCTAATTTTTCCAGGATTTTTGTAAGGGTCAAATGAGATTTTTTTAATTTAAAAATTTTAAAGGACTATATAAATGTTAACTACAAGAATTAAAAGTAATATTTAGGTACATGCCACTTTCAACACTGCCCTTTTTCATAGAACTGTAGAAATCAGAGCTGGAAAGTAGAGGTTATATTGCCCCACCTAGACATTTTATAGCTTGCCAAACTGAGACCCAAAGAAGAGATGAGGTCACAAAGAATCATGGTCACAAAGGAAAGAAAGAAGGAAATAAGCATTTATTAAGCACCTACTATATGCCAGGCACTATGTTATGGTTTTTATACATATTATTTCATTTGAATCTCAGAACAATGCTTGGGAGCAAGATTCTGTTATCTCTATGATTATTGTTGTGGTTCAGAAGTTTTCAGTTGTATCTGACTCTGACCTCATTTGGTGTTTTCTTGGCAGTGATACTGGATACTGAACACACATATGTGTGTGTGTGCATGTGTGTGTGTGTGTGTGTGTGTGTGTGTGTATGTGTGTGTGTCTGTAGTAATCTAGATACTTTTTTTCCATTCCATGCATTCTTGCCGAGATAGGATGTTCTGACTCAAAGCCCTTCCATATCTGCATATGGGTGGGGTAGAAAGGTGGCAAAGCCCAGAAAGAGGCACTGCCTTTATCCTACCCAGTCACATACCTGGAAGCACAGAAGAGTCTCCATGGCTTTCCAGACTAGGATTCAGCAACATCACTGATACTTCAGCTTTATTTTTGGAATTTTTTCCTTTATTAAATCTATGAGTAGATGAAGAGAGGAAAAAAGAAATGTCCTTTCAGTCCACAGACCCTTTCCCCCATGATTATTTTAGCATTCTGTTTTAGTGTTGCATCCTCTGGAAGACTTTGAACAATGTATTAGTTACATGAACAGATGATTCCAGGTAGTCTCATGAAATTTACATTTGTGCCCTGATCTTCCAGGAAAATCTCATCTAACTTCATAAGATGCCCCAAGGACAGACTATTGGTCAAAGTTGTGAGAATGTGCTTGAAACTGACTTAGTTTTATATAGATTTGATTTTTAAAATTGTGGAATCTAAATCCCAGTGCTATTTGACAATCATTTGACAAATAACCATTAGCCGGTTAATAATCTAGACTTCAGATATTAAAATTGGATGGTATATGGAATGTTCACCATTAAGTAGAATGTTATTGTTGTTTGTCCTTCATTCCTGAAGAAGACTGTGTCATCGGGAAGGTGATGCCATGACTTGCAAGTGGATGGGATTTAAGTGAGGGAGAGCCTTGCAAAGTCACCAGCCTCCCTTTCTCCTAAGGAGCCATTTGGGTCCCGTAGCCAGATATAGATCAGAATGACTGGAGATACACACTCCCGCTCCCAACCAGTAGAGTGAAAGTGTGCATGGAAATCTCAAGCCCAAGAACTAGAAATTTTAGTCCAAAGAAAATTTAAGTGAGTGAGTTTAACTAGTTTGGAGAATGCCTACACCTTGACTTGAGTTTGTCACTGTGGACTTAGAATCTCCTTTAGGGGAAATCAGGGCCTTTGTAGTTTAACAAAGACTCTGAAGAGGAAAAAAAAAGATAGGGAAACTAAAGGCATGCTTTTTATTGTTGGCCCAAGTCAGGCATTACTGCCATCCTAAAATTTCCATAACAAGAAAAAAAGACTTGAGGCTTCAAAATGAAAGAGCATGACAGTACTGTTTGGAGAAAAATAGACAAGAATTTCAGCTGAGCCAAAACATGGAATCATCAGAAGAGCATGTGCTAATGAGTGAATGTTCAGCTGAGCCATGGCCAGCAGCTCAGAGTATAGTGGAGACCCTGTATCCACCTAAGCAGCAATTAGTCAAATAGCAACCAACATCTGACCAAGATGCAGTAGATGGTAGAGTAGTGTTCTTACAAACAGTGTGAGGCAGAGATAGCAGTCATGCTATCCTCTCTTCCTCCACTCCTGAGTCCCTGCCCAGTAAGAGGTGTGAGCTGCTTTTCGATATCTGTGCCCTGCAAATACGTATTTCTGTTCATATGGTTCCAACGTATGTCCACTATTCACACTGTTACTGTAGATATTTTGGGTCAGTGTATGCTAGCCTTATGATGTTATATTTATCCTCTAAAGAAGAAATGTTGCTATTGTTATTTTCCCATTCTCTGGTTTCTAAATTTTCCTATATTTTTATTGTCTTGTTTTATTTCTACATGGTTCCCTTTCTCAATTGATTTTGTGTTGTAGCATGCAACCAGAGCAGGCATAAACTGCAGGAACTTTATAAAACATGGTTTCCTTGCTGAATTTGAATAACTATATGTTTAGCGGTGTGTTTAGTCTCTGGGCTCATCAACCATGGGAGGTCTAGCCCTCATGAAAGACCTACTTTTGTGAATGCCTAAGAAGTATGTCACATAAACTGTGCCTGGTGTCTGTGTGTCACTCAGGAGGCAATTAAGAGCTATGGTTAATGGGCAACTGTTAGAATCTCCCCAGTTCTTCAGAGTACTATCAAGACATGAGGATATGAACCAATGTGCCTTAGAGCACCCCAGGTTGATTTTCTGATAAAGCAAATGTTTAACTGAGAGGAGAATATAAATGGAGTGAATCAAAGGAGTCACTGATTACTTTGATGAATTCTTCAAACAATTTTATGAGATTATAGGCATTAGACTTTTGTCTAGATACAGTAGTTCTTAACTTGAGGTCTGTATTTTTTAATATATTTTGAAAATTACATTTTAATTTAACGTAATTGGTTCCTTTGTAATCTTACATCTTTTATCTTATGCGTTTAAAAACATTATTCTGAGGTGTCCATAGTATTCACTAGACTGCTGAAGGTGTCTATAATGCATAGAGATTTAAAAATCCTTAGTATGGAGATACTGGATGGTTCCTGTGCTTTTTTCTTCTGTGGTTTTACTGACTGGAATTCAGCAGCACTTAAGCTTTATTTTGAAAAATTTAACAGGTGGTAAAGAGAGGAAACCAGAAATGTTCTTTCAGTGGAAAGTTTCCCGTTATTTGACCCATTCTGTATTAGCACTGGCTCCTTTAAAGGACCTTGGGCAATATATTACTTACACAAACAGATGATTCGATGGAGCATCATGAAATGGACATTTCTGGCCTGATCTTCCAGGAAAACATGATCCTACTTCAGAAGGTGTTTCAAGGACAAACCGTTGACAAGAGTTGTGAGCATGTGGTTGCAAATGATGCAGGTTACATCTACATTTGTGGACCTATTCTTCTTTGGTCATAGTGTAATCCTGCTGAAATTTGTGACCAACATACATAAACAAACCTCTTTCTTCTCATTGATATGAGCCATAAGATGGTAGGTTCTAGGTTCATGGATTTAGAACTAGAAGGGATATTGGAGGTAATCCAGTCCAATCCCCATTTTATATGTAACAAAACAGAGCCAGTGTAGCTTCAGAAAGGGCCAAGGAATGGTCGATACAGTTTTTGCTGCCTGACATCTCTTGGAGAAATGCTAGTAGCATACAGAACAGAGTTCTGTACACAATGTACATACTGACAGTTGTGAGGGCTTATGGAAAACTATGTAGAAATTTGGTTGCCCAGAGAAGTTCCATCAGCATTGTACATCAATTTCATGATGGCATGCTTGCCTGGGTTCTGGATAATGGGCAATGCGTTCACGCTTTCCCAGTCATCAGTGGAGTGGAACAAGGCTGTGTGCTCGCTCCCATGCTTTTAGCATGGTGTTTTCAGCCATGTTGTCAAATGCTTTCAATGCGGATGAAGATGGCATCCAGGTCGGCTACCGCATTGACGGTAAATTCCTCAACTTGAAAAGGCTACAAGCCAGGAACAAAGTGGAGGGAGTGTTGATTCGTGATCTTCTGTTTGTAGATGATTATTCACTCCATGCAGCCTCTGAAGCTGAGATGCAACAAAGTATGTACTGATTCGCTGCTGCGTCTCATAATTTTGGTCTAACAACTAACACCAAGAAAATACAGGTGCTCCATCAGCCACCACCACAACATCCATATGGGGACCATTGGTTACAGCAAATAGAGAACTTTTGAATACTATGGATAAGGTTACTTACCTTGGTTGTATACTTTCTAGGAAAGTCCACATGTATAATGAGGGTGACACATGTGTTACCAGAGATAGCTTAGTGTTTGAATGGCTCCAAGGAGAGTGTGGGAGAAAAGATTACCAAACTGAAAGTCTACAGAGCTATTCTGCTGACCTCACTGTTGTATGCTTGTGAAACTTGGACCGTATACCAGCGCCGTGCGAGGAAACTGAATTGCTTCCATTTGAATTGTCTTAAGAAGATTCTGAAGATCACCTTGCAGGGTAAGATACCAGGCACTGAAGTCCTTTCTCGAATTAAACTGCCAAGCATTCAAACTCTTCTTCAGAGAGAGCAACACCGATAGTTGTTTGAATGCAAAAGCATATACTTGCAAAAAAAGACTATTTCATGGAGAACTCACAAAGGGCAAGTGTTCACCTGGTGGTAAGAAGAAGTGACACAAGGACACTCTCAAGGTCTCTCTTAAAAACTTTGGAACTGATTGTGTGACACGGGGGCACTGGCATGGGACCACTCAGCATGGCATGCCCATTTAAGAGAAGGTGCTGTAGGAGCAAAGCAGAATTAAAAACAGCTCAAAGGACACACAACACGTTCAAATTTAGAGAATCCACCCCAAATGTTCACGTGACTATTTGTGCACAACCAATGGGTGAGGATTCCGAGCTTGTATCAGTCTGATCAGCCACAGTCGGACACACTGGGACTTCACTCTAGAGTAGTGATGTCATTTTGGTCCTCTTTGAGAATAAAGGCCAGTCAACCAAACAAACCAGATAACAAAACTAAGGCCCAATGAGGTTGGGCGTCCTGTTCAGAGTCAAACAAATGTATTATTACCCTAAGCTCAGTGTAGTATACAACATATTTCATTGTCTTTCATATATTTAGGAATCATGCTTACATCTGGTTTTAGTGAAGACGTATATGTGTGTATGTGTATGCATATTTATGTTATATGTATGTATGCATGCATGTATTAAAATTATATGTGTGTATAAAGGTTGATAGTCTCAGATACATGTGTATATGTATATGAAAATAGAATTCAAATAAATAGATTTTAACATAATGGAAAGAATATTAGATTTAGAGTTAGGAGATCTTTCTTCTTAATCTCCATTCAGATACTTGTTAGTCATATCTTGGAAAGGTTATTTAACCTCACTAGGTCTCAGTTTCCTCATAGGCTAAATTAGTGGGTAGAATTTAATTATCTTAAAGGTCTCTTCCAGGTAGAATTTTGTTTTTCTCTGAATATTTTTTTTTTCTGCCAAGCATGCCTATTTACTTCTACATTTCTCGTTGCCCATGGATTAAGTAAGCAAAACATAGGGTCCAAGCCTGGTGCATTTCAAAAAGACTTTCCTAACTGAGGAAGAGAATGATTAACCAACTTTTGTGTGCCTACCTGCATGTGCATGGGGGAGTAGAGGAAGTGAGTTGGCAGGAAAACTTGGAAATAAGTGGGTTTTTTGTTTGTTTTTGTTTTTGCTTTGTATTTTGTTTTTGCTCCTTGAAAGAGAACTGATGTAGGCAGGTGCCATCCCTTTTACACATTCATTGTTTCCCAAAGGTTGTTTTTTTTTCCCTCCACTCACTTTCTAGGGGTCTCTCTGAAGATGGACTAGAAGCTAGAAGGTCTATCTTCTCCCAAGATCTCAATCCAACTCTGCATGTCATAAAACACACAACAATTATCATTATTAATCATTCCATCAGGAAGTAGAGGCTAATGCAAATATACCAGGCTTAATATAAGGTAACATAAGGATAAATATACCACTTCAAAATCAATATATCAAAAAAAAAAGACTCTAAAAACACCACCAACAACAACAGGGAGCAGTTTTTCTGGCCTTCCCTAATCCTTTCTGTATTCTAGTAATTAAAATTATTAATGACATTGTAAATCTCCACTTCAATCATGGCTAAAAATCCTATTCCTGAAAATCCTGGCTTCAAATCCTACCTTTTCCATGTACTAGGCATATGGTTTCAAAGAAAGTTTTAAATTCCCTCAGCTTGGTTTCCCATCTGAAAAATCAAGCTTGAAAAAAAAAGTTACTAAGAGAGTAGAATGAGATAATGAAGAGAAAGTGTTTTCTAAACCAGGATCAGCTATGCCTTTATAGAATATACAGTGGCATTTTATGTAGAACAAAGAAACTATCTGCAATTCTGTATGCTCTGCAACTGGATTCAGATTTACATCATCAGTATAACTCAGATTACTCTCAGCTTTAAGCAAAAATGGTGGTATTTCATTCCTTTTCCTCCCTGAAATCCTTGCGGGACTATATTTAGTATCATGTTTTCTTTTGGGCTCTAATCTTTGATTACTTTGGGTACTTAATCTTATTGCTTTATGCTTTTCTAAAACAGAAGTGATTAAGCTCCTTATCCAAATATAACTGAATCTAGCCATATCCACTTAAATATATTTATTCTGTTTGCTTTCCTTGGTTTATGTTCCTTCCCTAATTTCTTATCTTGTAAAAAAATCAGTTAAGTTATGAAGTAAATCAAAGTAAACCACATTGGATTATCACAATCATTACGGTAGCCTGAATCTGGAAAACAACCAAATTATAATAGTCTGATTTAAAAATGATTCACATTTGATTTTGAAAGGGACCTTAGGTGGTAGAATATTAGAGCATAGGCTCATAGAATGTCATAGTGGCAACATAGAACATAAAATGCTAGCATGAGTTCTCCATGAAAGTCTTTTTTTGCAAGTACATGTTTTACATTCAAACAACATGGCCAACCTATTGGTATTGCACTCTCTAAAGCAGAGTTTGAATGTTTGGCAGTTTAGTTTGACAAAGTACTTCAGTGCCTGGGATCTTATCCTGCAAGGTGATCTTCAGAATCAATCATGTTCTACTCTTTATTTTGTAAATGAAGTCATTGATCATCTGCAAGAAAAATAATTTTTTGGAGTAAATAAAGAAGTGAAGTTTTTATTTTTCTTTTTTCTTTTACTTGAAAACATGAAGAATTAAAAAAAGAACTATAGATATCTACATTATCTTCTATATTTTTATACTATGAAGCTAAAACATGTCTAAAACTAATGGTACAAATTTATAGAAAAGCCTACTAGGCTCTTTTATGACCAGAGTGTTTGAAAGTCAACCAACCAGCAATAAATCCTAACTTTCAAATTAGTTAAGGTAGTGTAAGTGTAATAATGTTATTTCATTTTGTGGTCAGAAAGTTTTTCTTTCAAGTGAAAAGATAGACACCTGAGAGAATTTTAGTACTCTGTGAACTCAGATCATCACGTAAGTTCTCATAACTGTAACTAAGTAGAATTCAGAGTTTCAAAGAATCCTGTTCAGTTTCAACTTACAAGATAGGCCTTGATTAAGTCAAAGAAAAACTGGATTCAAGGGATTAAAATCAATTAACTTAAGTCTGTTTTTTTCTCTCCAAGGTGTTTTTTATTGGTTCATTTCATTCTGATTGTAGCTTTCAGATAATCCCCAAAGTGATGTGGCAGTCTCAGAACGATTACATTTGAGATATGCAGTCTCAGCTGTTATCTGGATCATCAAGTAACCAAAGACTGGCCCTTCTGCCAAATTGACCAAAATGACTGCTTACCATGTAGTATTTATCAATTGAAGTCACAATACACACTTTGCTTTTGGGAAGGACACATAGACATACCTCAGTCCCCCCCATCACGCCCCTTCCCTAACAACTTTTGTACCTTATATTTCACAAGTTGCTGTCCTATAAGTCAGTAACTAAGCATAGCACTCAGAAAAGGCCCACATAAAGAGAGGCATGTTAGGATATTTATCTATCCATATAGCTTCAGCTATGCTCTTCTATAAGGCCCAAAAACCTACAGGGTGTTTGTGTGGGGGAAGAACTTTATTTCTCCAAATACAAGACAGTTCTATTTAACAGCAAAAAAGTTGTTACTAGCAATTGAAATAATCTGGCTTAGAAATTT
The DNA here is from genome assembly GCF_003287225.1 of Phascolarctos cinereus. Taxonomy (NCBI): domain Eukaryota; kingdom Metazoa; phylum Chordata; class Mammalia; order Diprotodontia; family Phascolarctidae; genus Phascolarctos; species Phascolarctos cinereus. The sequence goes on from NW_027555625.1 coordinate 66,764,130, forward strand.
CACCTACACTACTGCCACCAAATACTAGAATGGTGGCAAAATTACTTACTTTGTAGATTAATTTCTTCCTGTGACTTGGCTTTTGGCTTAATTCCCCAGTATTATGCTAATATAGTTGTAGATGTGCATGCTCATTTATTTTTATACTTCTATCTAATTATATATTTACCTATCTTACGGACATGATGTATGATACACAAAAGGTATGAACATGTACCACTGAGGTATTTATTTACTTAGTTCCTTACAAAATGGTATGATTCCTGGTAGCAAACTTCTATTATTTTAACTTCAAGTTTCTTTCAACTCCTTACAACTATTGAGTGGTGATACATACTAAATATTTATTGAAGTGAATTGAATTTGTCACATTCATGGTCACAATTGGGTGTCATTAATGACTATAAATAAAGGGAACTGAAGTCACTGGAATTCACTCTGAAATGGGTCATATATGTTTATGCAATTATTTGCAGTTGTGTTTGTATAAGTTTAGATTCTTAAGAACAGAATCCCATATTGTCCTTTTACTTCTCAATATTCAATATTTTTCTAATATTTTAAAATAGTTCCACGTAATTAGCAGAGGCTAAGTTATGATGATGGCAGTGATGATATTAATAGTTTTCTGTGACATGATATTTTCCAACATTGCAGGTGTTATCCGTATTTTACATATAAGGAAACATGATTAAAAATAAAGTGATTTTCTCAGCATCACACAGTGAGAAAGTATCTAGAATGGGAATCAAACCACAATTTTCTAGTGTTATACTCTTTCAATGACCTCACAGAGGTGCCATATTCCTGACCTGTTGAGGTCAGATCTTTCAAAACCCTCCTGGTACTATTGGAAACTCTATGCCAGAAAGTTTAATACCCTTAGAAGAACTCATTCCATGAAATAAGGAGAAAAGTTGGAACGGAAAGCACCTGAGATAAATCTACACAGGGAGAAGACTTTGTTAATCTTATAATTAATTATGAGGACCAGCAATACAATGGCAATAGTCCATAGATTAGTTTATAGAGCTGAACAAAATAATAATTAGTAAATTAAAATTATTGTATATCATTTAATAATTGACTCTATATTGTAATTGATCCTGTTCCCCATTTTGTCAAGCCATATTTGCTTCTTTTGGAGTAAAGCTCAAGAACACAGTTTAGTTCAAAGGTGTGGTTGAAAGGGAATATTGATATCTTTCATGTTGTTAGCCTCTGGGACACCTGCTAATTGTTAAATCCTAACCAGATTAATCTGGTGTCACACCCTCAGCCCCCCCCAAAAAAATTAAAAAAGATGTCAGCTGTCCTTGTCTAAATAGGGGAAGCTTCATCTCCCCTAAGGGAACAGCAAATCTGAAGGTTATAGTCTGCTAACAAAGATTATAAGAGGCAGATGAGTCCCAATCACATTCCTTAATTGTCAGAGAGGGTCATGACTAGCCACACCTAAATGCCAACACACTTTTCCTAATATAGCTCGTTGTAATATTCCAAAGCTGCCCCAACCCTCTCCATTCCTATGTATCAGTAAAGATGGTCTTTCCTCCTTTTCATTGGAGTTGCTGGCCTTACTGAGGTGATCAGTCTAACCCACTTTGTTAACAGCTATACATGTCACTGTTAATAAATTTATCTTGCTCAGAGTATGTATTTCAGTTTACCTTTATTGTATTTACTTGCCAAAATTTGAAAAAAAATCACTTGAAAGGAAAAACAAAATAAAACTATTTAGAATCCCAAGGGGAAATCATTAAATTAAAAATTAATGGAAGACAATACCACTTCCAAAACTCAAATTATATAATAAAGCTTTAACCATCAAAACTCTTTCGTACTAGTTTTTATAAATGTGTGTATACACACATGCATATGTACACATTCACATATTGTGCATATATGTATGCGTATGTATATCTATATGTTTATATGTATGTACCTGTATTCAGTTCAGTTCAATTCAATGAACACTTATTAAGCACCTACCATGTGCCATCACTGCACTGAATCCTGGGGATGCGGTTAATAAAAAGCCAGTCCCTACCCTCAAGGAGCTTACAGTCTAATGGAGGAGACTACATGCAAACAAATATACATGAAGCAAACAGGATACATAGGAAATAATTAATAGAGAGAAGGCACTAGAATTAAGAGAGGTTATAGGTGGCTTCCATTAAAAAATGAGACTTTACTTGAGATGTCAAGGAAGTATACAGATCAATTGGTTGACCAGAGAAGGAAGGGCATTTCAGACATAAAGGACAATCAGAGAAAATGCTTGGAGCTTGGGAGATGGAATGTCTTATCTGTGGAACAGTCAGAAGCTAGTGTCACTAGAACAGAGTGTTTGTCAGCAAGTGAGGCATAAGAGGATTGGAAGCATAAGAGAGGGCTAGGTTATGAGTGGTTTTGAATGCCAAACAAAGTACTTTGTATTAGATTCTGGAGGTGCTAGGGAGATACTGGAGTTCAATAAGTGGGGCAGGTGGCATAGCTGAACTTGCCCTTTAGGAAAAGAACTTTTAATAGCTGAATGAAAGATGGACTGGAGTGGAGAGAGAATTGAGGCAGGCAGACTCACCGGCAGCTACTGAAATACTCCAGGTGTGGAATGATGAAGGCCTGTGCTAGAGTGGTAGCAGTATCAGAGGAGAGAAGGGGTAGCAAAGGTGAATTCAAGAGACCTTGGCAATAGCTTGGATATGTGTGTGGAGGGTGGGGTGAATGCAAGAGACAGTGAGGATACGAACAAATAATTCCTTAAAGAAGAATTACTAAGAATCAACCATCACATGAAAACGTTCCAAATTAAAAGGCAAGAGTGATGTGAATCAAAACAATTCTGAGAGGTCAACCCCTGCCCGGAAAACTGGCAAAAATGATAAGACAGGGATTTTGAAAGGGAGGCAGGAAAATACACACTCTAATATACTGTTGACATATCTCTAAATTGCTCTAACTATTCTGGACTTGATATTAGCCTGAAGAACACAAGGAGTCATGGCCCAGCCATTTTGGTAAGCAGTTTAGAATTATCCTAAAAAAATGACTACAAAGTCAAGATACTTTGACCCAGAAATTCCACTGATAGTCATACACTACAAGGAGGTCAACGATAAACAAAAGTACTACATTCTATATTCACAAAAATATTTATGGTAGTGAAGAACTGAAAACAAAATGAGTATTCATAAATTCTGAAATGGTTAAACAAATTGGAGTGCAAAGATGTAATGGAATATGATTTAAGAAATGAAAAATTATGATTTTAAGAAATGATAAATATGGAAAATTCAGAGAATCATGAGAAGAATAATATCAACTGATGCAGAATGGGAGAGGCAAACCCAGGGAAACACAATAGAAAATGACTGCGTCAATGTAATTGGAAAGAAAAAAAAAATTAATCTGAACAGTGAGTGAGAGTTGCCAAGGAATTAGATTTGGTGAAAATAAGAATTCATGCAACAAGTAACTGTCACCTTTTTTTGTTATTACTGCAAATAGACACAGTTATATGACCATTCAAATTTACATGAAGCTGATTATAGCTTCTTGTTACCTCCTTCTTCCTCACAGAGGTATCTGTTTAGGAATGCCTAAAGGGCAAAGCGAAAACAGCCTACAAGGAATTGACATTCTTTCAAGATTAGAGACATGCTAATCTTAAACCTGCTACTTTTTTTTTTTATCACTCACAAATTGTGATTGCCACATAAGCCCAAGATCATACAACCAACGGTCCAAATATTAAAGCAAACATGATGCTACATATGTTATGGACTTATACCTTCTCTTCCCTCCTACCATCATGGTTTAATTTCTATTATGATGCCACTCATGTGGTGCTTCCTTATTCTAATCACTTATGTACACAACTGTGACTTAGTAGCTATTAGAAAAACTAACCAAGAGGTATCCCACTGTGTAATTATAATGATCAAGATTGGCCTAGGAGGAGAGTTGAGAAAATATACTGTCTTCCCTTCACTGCAGGAGTGCAGTACTGTGAATGTCAAATGTGGCACATGCCCTTCAGACACAGTTGGTGTTTTGTATAGTTTTGCTAAAGTGTTTTTCTTTTCCCTTTTTTTTTCATTTTGGTTGAAAGGAAAGGTTTGCTAAGTGAGGCAGTGTTGATTATAAGGATGTATTGGAGATAAATGTTATGTAAAAACAAAAGGCATCAATCGTTTGAAAATAATGATAATGTCTTCTGGGACAATTCAAAAATTGTCTTTTGGTATTTGGTATAACTCCACTCTTATAGTATGAAGCAAGGATGGATCTAAATGGAAACGGAAATGGATGGTACTGATGATAAGAATAATGCTAACAGTGATAATATAATAGCTTCCATTTATACATTACATTACAATTTATAAAGTACTCTTCTTGCAAAAGCCCTGTGATGTAGGCAATTTAAATGCTATTTTTTTTCTTCTTTACAGATGAGGGGAAAAAAATAAACTCACATAGTACTATAATGACTATGATGGCATCAACCTTGATGCCATAGGATTTTAGAACTGGGTGGGGGAGGGAGGGTTTAGAAATCATCTAATCCAGATGCTTCATTTTAAACATGAGAAGACCCTTATCCAGAAATGTCGAAAGACTTAAATTTCTTCAAAGTCACTCAAATAGTAAGTGACAGACCCTGAATTAAAACCTAGCGCCTCTTTTTTTTCTTTTAATAATCTTTCTGCAGTGAACTAATTCATTGACTTCCCATCAAGTTGAGTTAAAACACAGTCTTCTACAAAAAAGATTTCCTCATGCCCCTTGACACTAGTACTTTCCCTCTAATGACTATTCTTATTTTTTTAAAAATATTTTATTCTGTTTTTACATAGTTGTTTTCATGTTGCTGTCACTATTAAACTGTTGAAAGCTCCTTAACAGCTTTGTCATTGGATCATTTCAGTTGCATCAGACTATCAATGACCCCATTTGGGTTTTCTTTGCAAAGGTACTGGAGTGATTTGCCATTTCCTTCTGCAACTCATTTTACAGATGAGGAAACTGAGGCAGTGAAGGTTAAGTGACCTGCCCAGGATCACACAGCTAGTACGTGTCTGAGGCCAGATTTAAACTCAGGTCCTCCTGACTCTAGGGCCTATACTCTATCCGCTTAACCACCTAGCTTTCATCCTTAAGATCAGGGAATGACTTTTGTCTTTCTTTATATCTCTTGTACTAGACACAATGCCTGACATATAGTAAGTACATACAAATGCTTACTGAGTGATAGCAGCTACAGTTTCTCAGTGTTAAATTTTCATTGTAAATCATGTATCAATCATGAGTTATGATGTGCAGGGTTATCCAAGATAGAAAGGTCATAGTGCAAAGTTCTCACAAAAGCATTTTAATCCAGTCCGTGAGGTTTTCTTTTCAAAGATACTGGAGTGTTTTGCCCTTTTTGCTTCAACTCATTTTACAGGTGAGGAATTGAGGCAAATATGATTAAGTGACTTGCCCAGGGTCACACAGCTAATAAGTGTCTGAAGTCAGATTTGATCTCAGGAATATTAGTCTTCCTGATTCCAGACACAGTGCATCACCTACCTGTCCTAACTTGTCAAGAAGGAAACTGACTCCCAGATAGGGGAAATGAGGTGCCCAAGAGCAATCCTGAGAAGACCTAGGATTCAAATCCAAATCCTCTGATTTTATACTTAATGATCTTTCTACAATACTATACAGATTCTCCTATACAGACATTCTCCTCTTCTTTCCTTTTAGGATTATGAGCTCTATTTTTTTTTTATGTGTAACTGGGCATATTATTAATTTTTGATATTCATTATTGTCATGTTTTATGTTTCACTGTAAAGCAAATATTTACATTCAATTTAAGAATGATTTTCTTTTAGAATTAAATACTTATAGACCTTAAAAATCCTCATTTATATTCCTTTTTGTATACGTATATTTCTAATATTCAATTTTTTTTCGAATCTCTGAAATAAAAAGTTAGTAACAGGGGCTGGGTTTAAGATAGATCCATTCAAGATATGAGTTTAAAGTAAAGGGACCTGGGTTCAAATCCCGGTTCCACAATTTAATTTTTATGTGACATTGAATGTGTTACTTTAGGTCATTTTGTTCATCCATAAAATTAGCGTAGGATATTGGGAAATATGTCTTCTTTTCTGGGTGTGATTTAGAAATCAATATATTAACATGTACATTATCTATATATTTTTATTTATTTTGTTAAATATTTCCCAATTACATTTTAATCTACTTACTTGGGACTATTGTGAAGCAGGCTTCCTGTAGGTGGCGTATTTGACACCTCTGCTTAAAAGAACAGTCCAACCTACATAAAATAGACAACAGTCTTACTACATTCCACCCACTGGTGTAGAGGTCTCAATTTTTATTTTCTTTTCTTTTTGGCTTGCTTGATTGTTTTTTCCCTTGGTGAATTTAAATAATTAAAATAAACTAATAATAAGTGTTATCTTATTAGGAACACTAGAAGAGGATATTAACATGGTGATTAATAGATAAAAACAATGCAAAAATTTTTTAAAAAAAATAGTCCATACAATGAAGGTAACATCAGAGGAAATTCAGAGTGAGTGTTTTGATGAAAAACAATGAAAATAGAAAGAATCAGTGCCAGGTACATCAGATGCACAGTACAGATGATACTATTTCCATCCACTGTCTCACACTATCCTGTGTTCTCTGTAGCAAAGTAAAATAGATATCATAAGATTCTTGCATTCAACCTATTGCAGGGCATGAGTTGATAAAAGGAATCACTCCTTCATGATACCCAATGAATAGATAAGAATCCATCGGCCCAAATCTTCAAAATCCCTGGAGCCTAATCAAGGAGTTAGGGCCATATTTTAGCCCTTTTAGATGTTTCAACTAAAGGGCTGCAATTTCATTCTTTAGGATTTTGCTGAAGACTCCCATCACCTTCATCCAGGTTGACAAAATAGCCCCCAAGTGAGTAAAAGATCCCTTGTCTTCTGGGTGATTCTCCTTCAATGAGATTATTTGAAAACAAAAAACTAATAGCTGAGATTTATGTAGATTCACTATGTAGCAGGTATGGTGCCAAACCCTTTATAATTATTATGTCATTTGATCCTCCCAATAATCCTGAGAGGTTGGTGCTATTGTTATTATCCCCATTTTACAGATGAGGAAACTGAGGGAGATAGAGGTTTATTGACTTGCCCAGGTTCACACAGCTAAGAAGTGTCTAAGGCTGGATTTGAACTCGAGTTTTTCTGACTCAGTGCCCAGTGGTCTAATAGCTGCCCCCAATAGACACTTTTACTTCTTTCATAACATTAAAAAGCAAAGCATATCTCAGTAATTCTACTTTTTAATCACCTATCTCAGGGATTATTATTGACCTGGGGCACATTAATTTATTTTGTCTTTATTTTTAAGCAATTGGGGTTAAGTGACTTGCCCACTGTCACACAGCTAGTAAGTGTCAAGTGTTTGGTCTGAGGCCTGATTGGAACTCAGGTACTCCTGACTTCAGGGCTGGTGTTCTATCCACTGTGCCACCTAGCTGCCTAAGGTGTCCCATTAATTTCCAACAGGTCTGTGATTAGATTTTAGGTGTCTGTGAACTTGAATGGGAAAAAAAAAGACATCCTAATAATCAATAACCTTTGACTAAAATTTAGCACTTCCTTCAATTTTTTCAAGCATTATTTTATGAAAGAGTCCATGGGCATCACCAAACTGTCCAAGCATCTCTATATCCTTTCTAGGAGAAAGGAAATCTGCAAATTTAGAGAAAATTGAGATACGGCAGATGGTTAACTGGGACTATGTCCAAAATTATTGGGTAAATCTTCTTGAGGGCTGAATCCAACAAAACCACTGAATCAGAGAGCCCTCCTGCTACCATTTATCAAAGACATAGGTTCTGATTGTGAGATGGGACCTATGTTGTTGTTGTTGTTGTTCAGTCATCTTCACTCTTTTTGTGGCCCTATAAAGGGGTTTTCTTGACTAAGATACCAGAGTGGTTCACTATTTCCTTCTCCGGCATATTTTACAGATGAGGAAACCAAGGCAAACAGAGTTAATTGACTTACCCAGGGCCATACAGCTAATAAGTGTCTAAAGCCAGATTTGAATTTAGGAATGCAAATCTTCCTGGCTCTATCTGCTGTGTCACCTATCTACCCTAATAGGACACATAACTTTTATAAATAACAGATATTCTAATGAACCTGTGCAAGAGAGGGCATAACATGTAAACAGCCTGGAAATATAGGGTAAAGCCAGATTCTGAAAAGTATTAAATATCCAATAATTTTTATATTAAATAATTTATATTAATTATATTAATTAGCAACTGAAACTTCTTGAGCTAGGGAACATGGTCAGATCTATGTGTTCATAATAATAGTTTGTCATCCATTTGAATGGATAGGAGAGGAAGGAACTCTATGCAGGGAAACCAATTAGAGATTCATGAAAATGGCTCAGGGGAAGATACTGGGGCAATGTGACATCAATGATATTATTAGAAGAATGAATGGAAAAGGGGATGGACCAGTGGCTGAAATACAGATACACTATCTCCCCAGCATTACTCTCTTATACAAGTTTATTAATGTTGTCTCAAAAGGGAATTAAGTTAGTCTGACACGACCTGTTTGTGATGAACCCATGCTAGGTTTTTATAATTAACTCTTACCTTTCTACATGTTAACCAGCAATTGTTTTAATGATCCATTCTAGAATATCCTCAGGAATCAAATTTGGGCTCCCTGGCCTATAGTATGCCTAAAGGTTTCTTAGTTTAAAAAAAAAAGTCTTCAGTTTTCCCAGGAATGAAATTATTGTTAATATTCTCCAGAAATCTAACAATGTATTTTACTATGATGATTATTTTATTATATTAGGTCAGCATTTTTTTCCCCCCTCTTCCTATCTAATAAATTCAAGGCAACAAACATCTAGGTTAAAATTTCCAGCTAATGCCATTTTCATTTTTTCAACAGTTTGGTCCCTACAATTCATCATTATTTCCTTTTCCCTTTGTTCCCCAGGCTAGATACCTTATAAAATATGCCTTTGATGTTCCTGCTCACTTTTGCCCCACTGGCCAGATAAGGGCCATAATGACAGCACCAGAGCTTCTAAGGCCGAGGGAATTCTCCTTCCCTGTCATGACTCCATGTTCTTCACGACTACATTATTAGTGGTACTTGATTACTAACGTCACCAATTTCTAAACATTGCATGCATTGAATTTGCTTCTATTCTTGAAAATGTTAGACTGGATTAGGTGATCTCTTTCAGTTCTAGATCTGATGATTCTATAATTATCAGACGCATTGGGCCAAGTCTATGTTTAACACAAAATCTCAGATTGCTCCAAGTTGTCAGAAATTCAAACGTCCTCTCTCTGTCTCTTTCTGTCTCATTTTTTCTATCTCTCTGCCTCTACCTCTGCCTCTGTCTCCCTCTGTCTCTTCCAGTTAAATTACAGGACCTATAAAAAATATCCAGGGAATTATTTGGGGGGGGGGTGTGGTTGTGTGTGTGTGTGTGTGTGTGTGTGATACAGAGAGAGACAGAGAGAGATTCTGCATCTTGTGATATTTAAAAAGGTTCATGAACATAATTTCTGGGTGATTTAATCATTTTATTAATAATTCCAGCATTTTAATAAAAGAATAGTCATTTAGCAATCTCTCTCTTAGACCAAAGACACTATGGTGGTGAACTCATGGCTTAATGCTCTTTTGGAAGAGTCATATTCCCCAGTCGGCAATCAACTCTGGTTAACAACTGATGAGAAAATGGATATTACAATAAAGGGCTGGATCTGAAATTGATTACATCATTTACTTCTAAGTTAGCCCCAGCCTTGAGCAATCTATTCAAAGAATTTATCACCACCCCAACCTGAGGGGAACACAATGCTTGCCTCACCTGGGTGGGGTCTGGATAGAGGAGGTTAGCTCAACCTTCAGGGACTGAGGTCTTGAAATGGTGGCATCTGAATCTCCCCAAATCATTGGTTATTAATCTTCATTTCTCTCGATTTGGTACAGACTTTAAGGCCTCCACAATTTTCTGAATGGTTTTTCACTGCATTGCTGTAGCCAAAAAATAATCCTCTGGTGCTGAGCTTTCTGGTGATGGCTACTGTACGCCTTGCTGGCCTGGTACTTCACTAACCTATAGTCCATCTCCTGACCCATATTCAAAGCTTTTGTTAGCTTTCTGATTTGTGTTCTTCTGATGTAGCCTTCACAAACCAAAACACTTGTGGATGGAGTAGTCACAAGAAGGATGACCAAAAGTAGTCAGCATATTGAGGCTGTAGGCTTAATCTTCAAATAACCAGTATTTTACCTTATATAGGTAAGTCCTTTCTGTAATCTGGGCATTAATTTTCTCATGTAAAAAATGAAGGAATCAGATTAACTGCCTTCTAGATCTAGCATTTTTTGTTCTAAGGTCTCTTCCTGTCATATGTTTTATGTTCTGACATTCTTAGTGTGGTGTTCAGAATTTATAATATTATATTTTCTCCTTCCTTCCTTCCTTCCTTCCTTCCTTCCTTCCTTCCTTCCTTCCCTCCTTCTTCCCTCCTTCCTTCCTTCTTCCCTCCTTCCTTCCTTCCCTCCTTCCTTCCTTCTTCCTTCCTTCCTTCCTTCCTTCCTTCCTTCCTTCCTTCCTTCCTTCCCTCCTTCCTTCCTCCTTCCTTCCTTCCTTCCTTCCCTCCTTCCTTCCCTCTTCCTTCTTCCTCCTTCCTTCCTTCCTTCTTCCCTTCCTCCTTCCTTCCTTCCTTCCTTCCTTCCTTCCTTCCTTCCTTTCCTTCCTTCCTTCCATCTTTATTTCCTTTCTTTTTTTCCTTCCTTAGCTTGACCTATTTTGGTTCTTCCTTGTGCTCATTTCCCCCACCTTAAGGAGCCTGTTGACTAAGTACTCTGCCCTCAGTCTCAGGGACTCACCATACTGATATTAGATTTAGTACAGACACCCAATTAGCTCGGCACTTTGCTGGTCAAAAGTACCAAGTTCATCATCCACCAGCTTATGACTCTCCCAAAGGGAGAATTAAAAGTATCCTCCACCATATTAGGTCCATTCATTTTCCAAAGTTTTTTGTAGCCCTGTCATACTATGTACTATGACTCTATAAAGAATAAATTCATTGGAATAATACTCACAATATCAGTCTCAAGATATCACCTGTCTAATACCAGCCCATATGTAGCTTTCCAGTTAATGACAGTGAGAGCCAGAAGCCAGAGATTGCTCTGCTCTGAAAATTACCAAAATTATACATTTTCTCTTTCGTTAAGCATTGGGAAGATAAACTGGGAGACAGAGTCCTGATGAAGATTAAGCAGTCTCAGGCTTAGTTCATATAAGGATGCTGGGGATCTTCAATCTTTTCATGGGTGACATACCTAAAGAGGGTAATGATTCATCACCACAATGAGTCTCCAAGTGAGTTATGTAGGCTGGTTGAAGAGGCTCAATTTTTCCACATCAAATCTTAAAACAAAACTTCTTTTTTTTTTCAAAATTTCCTCTCCTTCCAAACCAGTTGCCACTTATCACTCTTTCTTGATGCTTGTTCCATTCTCACTAAGGTAGAGAAAATTCAAAAGGATGGCTCCATATCTTGAAATCATATTAGTTCTAAATGTCAGTGATATTTTCTTGGTAGAAACAGTTCTTTGGGGGCACCCAAACGGTATATTATTTGAGAGGAAAAAAAAAACGATTGAAAGGTGGATTTAGAAGTTCAATGTGAAATATGTGTTTGTTTTTTGTATATACATGTACATACATATATACATTTAAATTAGAAATTTCTATTCTATAGAATTTCAAGTGAACTGAGCAAATATTGGAATAACCAGGCAGCATGTGGAAGGTGTCCAGTGATTGCCTTTCCCTGGCTTCAACAACCCATCACTTTTAATCACAATTTCAATTATGACAAGTTCATTAGCTGGTTCAATGGAAAGGAGGGTGGGAACTGCCAGGCATTGGTGACTTTCTAAACTTAGTAAGTGAAATTGAGCTGTGAGAAAAGAATGTCACTACTTGTGGGCAATAGCTCTGAAGGGGACGTCAAACTCTCATTCATGGGACATTCTTAGGCAGCAGATAAAAAGAGGAAGCAATGGGACTAGCTGATTGCTACTCATGAAACACATTGCTGATACACTGTGGTTGAAAGAGGAGGAGGTAATGAACATTCAAGATCTCTTCCTAGCAAAGCAAAATCTACAAAGGTAATCTGGGAGGGCACTACTTCTCATCATTGGATGGCTTTACCTCTGTGTCTTTATGACCTTTTGTGTATTTTTTCCCTTAGGCTGTGCAAGTGACCTGAGGCCTTGAATATTGGAAAATGCAGAAGAGCTTGTATGACGATGTCTCTGTATTACAAGGGCAGAAATAGCAGCATTTTTACCAATGCTATTTGAGCTATCCCCAGTTCTGAACGTGCTTATGTTAGAAGTTATGGGGAACATATTCACAAATATTATATTTCTTTGTACCTATACTTATTCTTGGACACATATTTTAACCATGTTGTATGGGCAAACATGTGTCCAGAAAGACCATCTTTTATAATGTGATGCATTTCTGGAAACCACATTGGATAATGGACCCATAGTAGGTCATAATTCTGGCCAAGGATGTGCTAAGGGGCTGCTGTGTTTGTGTGTTGAGATAGATTTTCTTACCAACAGAATCCAGTGAGTGGGTAAAAGTACCAACAAATGAAGTAGAGATATTTCCCAATCAGAATTTTCTACCGGAAGAGACTTCAGTAACCATTTTGTTCAATCGATATACCCAAATAATACCTATTATCACATATCTGACAAAAGGTCACCTAGTTTTCATGTGAAAATATCTATTGAGGGACATCCTAACAGCTGCTGAGTTCTGTTAGGCTATAACAAATAAGTGGATCAAAGGGGGAGAATATAAAAAATGAGTGCTCTGTTTTGGGTGGGGAGAAGAGGATGATAGCAGTATATGGAAAAAAGACAGAAGAAATAGTCCCTGTCTTTAGGACTTTATAGTTCTAGCAATGAAAATCAGGATTTGTAATCTGGAAATATATTTATTTAGAACTGTTATGGAACTTGCCACCCACCCTAGCCCTTCTCTCTGCTCTGTCTTCCATTACAGTAATGGAACATGTAGGACAGCATAAGCAGTATCTGAAGAAATGGAAACCTGGTATCCTGGAACACTTTCCACCTTTGCAGAAGGTGGTGAAGGAATTTAGAGCTGCCAATAGCAATGATAGAACTTTCTCACATTTACAGAATACTTTGCATATAGTCTCACATTTGAAACTCACAACAAACTATGTGAGGTAGATAAAGTAAGTGTTTTGTCTGCTTTTTACAGAGAAGAAAATTGATGTTTACAGGTGAGGCTACTTGCCAAGGACACATGATTAGTAACTGTGAAAACTTTCCTTAGCCATTGTGTCCAAGGACCAGTAAGCCAAGAACATTAAGAATTAGTGTAAATTAATCACCAGGGAATGGAATGATGCTTGAGATTTAAGGGTCTCATTGAGAACTCACTTGATATTTTCATTTGTCCTCATTTTGGAATAATGCAATCATGAGAAAGAATGTAAATGAAAGACTAAGATATCATTTGGGTTTCTATAGCCAAGTCAAATCAACAAAAATTGTTAAATACTTATTATGTGGCAGGTACTATGCTTAACAATGGAGATACAAAGGAAGGAAAAATTGTCCCTGCCCTCAAGGAGTTCACAAAATAATAGGGATACACACACGTATGCATACACACACACATATATGTATATATATATATATATATATATATATATATATATATATATGTGTGTGTGTGTGTGTGTATGCATATACACATGTATATATGTACAAAGATGGAGTTAGATATATTCACATGCATGCACATGTCTATGTACACACGCGCGCACGCACACACACACATATATATACATATAAAATTATACATTGAAGATAATCTCAAAGAGAATCCACTAGCATTACAGGGGCCTGGAAAAAGTTTTTGTTTGTTTGTTTTATAAAACACAAAACTTAAAAGAATCCAGAGAAGACAGGAGATGGAGATGAAGAGAGAGAGTATTCCAGATATGGAAGATACCAGTGAAAATGCACAAAGTCAGAAAGTCTACCTTCTTATGAGAGGAACAACAAGGAGGCCAGTGTTACTGGAAAGTTGAATACATGGTGGAGAGGGGAAGGAACTTGTAAGAAGGCTAGAAAGTCAAAAAGGGGAAAGGTGATAAAGGACTTCTAAAAAGAAGATTTTATATTTAATCCTGAAAAGAATAGGAAATTACTAGAGTTTATTGTAAGTGAATAACATATTCAGATCTATACTTTTGGAAGAATGTAACACCTAAGTGGATGATAGACTAAAGTGCTGAGGGACTTAACACATAGTGTAGCCCTCTCCTACCTTTTGAGTCTTCTTACACTCCATTTGCCAACATATACTCTTACATTCAGTGATATTGGCCTCCTGGCTGTTCCATGAACAAGACACTCTACCTCTTGGCTCTGGACATTTTTTCTGGCTGTCTCCTATGCTTGGAATGCTTTTTGTCCTCCACTCTGACTACTGACCTACCTGGCTTCTTTTAGATCCCAACTAAAATCCCATCATCTACAGGAAGCCTTTCCCAACCCATCTTAATCTAAGCATTTTCCTTATTTTAATTATTTCCACTTTATCCTGTATTTGTATATATTTGTTAGTATGTTGTATCCCCAAATAGATTGTCAGCTCCTTGAGAACAAGGCCTGTGTTTGCCTCTTATTGCATCCCCAGAAAACAACAGAGTGCCTGGAAGATAGTAGGCATTTAATAAATGTGTACTGAATTAAATTGAACCAGAAAGTTATTGAAATAGTACAGGCATGAGGTGATGATTAACTATACTTTGTTGTTGGCAGTGTGAGAGGAGAGAAAGGGGTATATATGAGCTAAATAGAAAAGTTGGAATCGAGAGGATTTGGTAACAGATTGGGTATGGGGGTAGAGGTGTGAGACAGAATGAAGAGTTGAAGATGTTATCTAGATTCCAAGCATGGCTGACTGGGAGGATGGTGGTACCCATGGTGGTGATAGGAAAGTTAGGGGGAGGGAAAGGATTTTGGAAAAAAATAGTTATGTTTTGAAAATATTGAGTTGATGATGTCTAAGAGAATGAAACTCAAGATGGCCTATAGAAAGTTGGAGATACAAAACTAGATGTGAGCAGAAAAATTAGGGGTGGAAAAAAAGATCTGAGAATCACTGTCCAAGATGACCACTGAATCCACAAGAGATGATAAGATGATCAAGTGAAGTAATACAAGGGAGGAAAAAGAGGGCTCAGGATATAATGCTGGGGGACACCAATGGATTTTGGTTGAATTGTAAATAAAGATCAACAAGGGAGACTGAAAAGTGGACAGACAGATAGGAAGATGTCTAGGAAAATGAGTGCCATGAAAAGCTAGAGTGAAGAGAATAGGAAGAAAAGTGTGACCGGCTATGTCAAAAGCTGCAGAGAGGTCAAGCAGGATGAGGATCCATAGACATCTGGTTTTGCAATCACTAGTAAGATTCTCCTCGTTTGGTGTTCTCCGTTCTTCCAGGATTTGTCTCTCTAATAGCTGTCTTAGAGTATACCAGCACCTCTCTTTCCACTAAGAAAGTATTTTCATGTAGACATTGGACCTTGTGAGTTAAGTCGAGGTCTCTCCCCGTAACTAACCCCTCAGTTCCAGTCTCAGCATTGCTTTAATAGGGCTCACTTCTGACACCAAGTAGTTGTGTGATGATGAGCTGGTTGCTTCTCATCTCTGGGCCTCAGTTTGCTCATCTCTATTTAGAATAGAGGAACACAGATACAGGAACATTTGGGAGGACATAGGTTGGTGATCTGAACCTCCTTGTTCTGTAATCAAGTACAGCGTTTTCTCTGGATTCATTCATGTAGAAAACCCAACTTTAATCAGTGGAGGTAGGCACCCCATCCATACCTTCATTGGTTCACAGACAAAGCAACACTTTGGCATCGTGGAATGATGCTCATTATCATAAGAGTTATAGTGTATGCCTGGCTCTCCCCGAAGTGAAAGTAAAAGAGACTTCCAATGTTCAATACGAATCAGATATACAGCAGAATATTTATTCCTACTCTGCTCTAATGTTGCTCAAAAACATTGAAGCTGGGCACTCCCTCTCTGATGCCATGGATTTCCCTTGTCATTAGTCTACTCCTGACACCGCTACTGTAACAACCACAACTCAATTATATGATACCATCAATGTTTTCAGACTTTCACAATTTTTGACTTCACAAGGTCACTACTCAAGAAAAAAAAAAGTGAGACAAAGGAATCCAAAGGTCCTCGTACAAGCTCACGTATTTAGGTACAGGAAATATTGCCATGACCCCAGGATGGGGAAAAACTCTCACATTCCTTTCTTAGAGGAAGCTAGTGGTAGAGCACTGGTTCTGGAGTGAGGAAGACCTTAGTTCAAATCCAGCCTCAGACACTGTGTAACCTTAGGCAAGTCATTTAACCTCTGTCTGTCCAAGTTTTCTCAACTGTAAAATGAAAATAATAATAGTGCCTACCTCAAAGGATTGTTGTGATGGTCAAAATAGATAATATTTCTAAAATCACTTAGCTTGGCATACAGTAAGCACTATATAAAAGCTTTTTCCCTCCCTTTCCACATCCTCTACTGAAGCCACATCTTGTCATCTGGAGAGCAAATCACCTGTTCTTTTAGTAGATGTGGCATCCTGAAGCATTAACTCTTCTATCTAAGCAGTCAAAAAGGGAATTCAAATTCATGACTCATACATGACCAGAAGTTAGCCTCAACAAGGTCATCAGAAATGGTAACTGAACACACTTCAAGGTGTGTGTGTGTGTGGGGGGGGATAGTGGGCTTACATATAAAATGGTTCTAATGCCCCTCTTACCTCTAAATGTATCATCCTAGGAAATGCTCTGAATCCAGCTATTTTGCCAGATAAGAATATGTCAAACTTTGTTATCATCTCGTCAACACTGAACCACTTTGAGGGAAGAATAAGAGTTGTGTCACTTTTTTTTCCCCAAGGTTTTCATGCATATAGAAAGATATAAGTACTGTTTATAAAATATACACAAGCACACCATTATGTGAAAGCAAGGTATTTACTTAATATTTTGAACATTTTACTACACTTTTGACCTAGTTCTGTGTGTGCGTGTGTGTGTGTGTGTGCGTGTGTGTGTGTGTGTGTGTGTGTGAGCTCTCTGAGGTAGAAAACATCAAACCACAAGCATTTATTAAGCAAGCACTATTGGTCAAGTACTGTGCTAAGCACCAGTGATGAAGAAAGCAAAATGAAATCTTCACTTCCCTAAAGGAGCTTACATTCTCATGGGATGGATACCATGGACATGTATAAGTACAAACTTAATAAGTAAAAAATAAATACAAAGTAGTTTGGGGAGAGAATTCCTAAGAAATTTGTAAGATCAGAAAAGGCTTTCTTTTGAAGGTGAAGCTTGAATTATAATCAGAGGACACAGAGATGCACTACAGGTATGGGGAATACCTAATGCAAAGTTATGGAGATGGGACATAGTGCATCTTGGGGAAGCAATATAAAGTAGGGCATTATGAAAGAATCCCATGGTATGTGGAGAGAAACAGTGTTTAAAGAGACTGAACAGATAGGACAATTTTAATTCATAAAGATCATTAAATGAAAAATAAATGAATTTATATTTAATCTGGATTAACAGGGAACCACTAGAGTTTATTGAGAAGAGGGATTCTGTGGTCAGTCTTGTGCTTTAGAAAAACCATTTCAACAGATATGAAGAGAATGGTTTAGTGTGAGGAGAAATTTGAGGTTTTCTCCAAATAGGAGATTATTGCAATGGTACCAACAAGAGGTGGTAAGTATCTTAACTAGGATTTTGGTTATTGGAATGAAGAGGAGGAGATACATGGGAGAGATTTCATAAGGGACAGAAATGGCAAAATTTGGCACCTAATTGGATATGTGAGGTAAATGTCAATAAAGAAATAAGGATGACTTCAAAGTTGGGAAACTGGATGACTAGAAGAATGGCGTTTCTTTTGACAATGACAGAAATGTTTTTCTATTGGATTTAGCATGTGGTCTTGCTCCCCGTCAATACTTTATAAATAACTGTTAAAATTAACAGATAACTACAGAAACTTAGAGGTAAGATGTGGCACAGGACATATTTGCCCTTTATCATATAGGCAATATGTTTTCCTGTTGTATTCTGATGGGTAGAAGAAGAATCTCTCTAGTGTCTCAACACTGAGGCTCTTATGAAGTTGTATAGCAGCCCTGGTAAACTCAGTTATTTCTCAATGATTGTTTTATTCATGTTCATGCAATGAAGTTTGTTTTCAAGATGGCACAGTAGAGAAGCTATTGGACTTGGATTCATAAAAAAATCTGAGTTTGAATTCTACCACAGACATTTACTAGCTATGTGATCCTAGGCAAAGTCATTTAACTTGCGTCAGCCTCAGTTTTATGATCTCTCCACTTGTTACAGTAATAATAACTAAGTCATGAGCTTGTGATGATCAAATGAAATATTATACACACCATTCTTTGTGAACCTTAAAGTTCAATGTTAATGCTAGCTATTGATATTATTATTATTATTATTATTATTATTATTATTATTATTATTATGTCTGAATTTCACCAAGTCAGAAGGCAAGTTTTAGAGCAATTTTACTGTTATCTTAGTATTCTATATAGCTTATATCAATTTCATTCATTGGATAGTCATTGAATTTTGAGTGTGTAAGCTACTATGGAAATTCCTGGATATACAAAGATGACTAAGACACAGTCTGCATCTTAATTATAGTGGTGATAGAGTACAAGAGTCAAGTTAACAAGTATTTATTAAGTGTCTGACATGCTCCATGAACTGTGCTATATTCCAGAATATACAATAAAAGGGGAAAAAATATTCCCTGTCCTCAAGGAGTTCAAGTTTCATATGGAAGACAATAGAAAGAAACTTATATACATACTATATATACAAGACAAATTGAAATTGAACTCAGGTAGAAGGATCTGACATTTATTGGAACAAGGAAAGGCTTTTTGTAGAACATGGGATTTTTTTTGTGTGATGTGAAGGAAACTAGAGAAACCATAAGATGAGAAGAGAATTTCAGTCATTTGGGGGAGAGCCAGTGAAAATGGCTACAGTTGGGGGATGAGGTATTTTCTGTGAAGACCATCAGAGCCAGTGTCACTGAACAGTAGAGACCCTGAGGAAACTAAGATGGCAGAATATTGAAAGATTAGGAAAGGGACAGTTTATGAAGAACTTTAAAGACAAACATGAGAGTTTGTATTTGATCTTGGAGAAACTCACTGCAATTTATTCAATATTGGTGAATGTTGTAATACATTCAGACTCTGCTTTTGGGAGATAAACTTGACAACTGAGTGCAGGAAGAACTGGTAGGGAAAGACTCAAGGCAACAGGATTTTCCAACAGTCCAAGTGTGGGGCAATGAAGGCCTGAACCTGAGTGTTTCTGATGTCAGAGGAGAAGAGGCTATATATGAGAGATATTACGAAGGCAGAATTGGCAAGACTTGGCATTTGATTAGGATATGAGGGATGAGAGAGAAGGGAGAGTCAAGGATGCCTCTATGGTTATGAATCTGGATGATGGGAGGGTGGTGGTTCTCGTCAAAATAGGAAGAAAGTGAGGAAAAGTTGTGTGCTTGTGGGGAAAGATAAGGAATAAGTCTAAAGAAAGGTGAAACATAAATGCATAGGAGATGAGATCTAGAGTTTTGTCAGAGATGCCAAGGAAAAGGAGATGAGGCAGTGTGGTTCATCAGAGGGCATATGGGCTCTGGGCTCAGAGGATCTCATTCAAATCTCAAGTCTGATGCCTAGCATGTGTGCAACTTTGGCAAGTCACTTTCTCAGTGCTTCTGTTTCTTCATTTGTAGAGTGAGGGAATTAGAAAAAAATATTATTTAATATCCCTTCCAACTCCATCTTTGAGTCTGTGGGACCACTTCAGGTTAGGGGCATTTTGGAAGTCTTTATTGAGATGACCAGAAGTAATATTTCAAGAGATCCCAGAGAACTGAGTTGTGAGAAATGGAAATAAGAGGAGGGAAGCATGATTCCTAGGCTTAGGTAATGGTGAATAAAATTAACTAGATAGGACAAGGATAGGTGCAATTTGGTTAAAAAGTAAGGGTATGCAATAGGCTTTTCACATATTTCATTGATTCAAAAAGTCCACAATTTGGTTATGCAATATGCTTATTTCTCTTTTGACACTTTAAATAAATTTTATTCTATTTTCAAATAAAATCTATGTTCTGTCTCCCAATTCTCCTCCCCAATTGAAAATGCAAGAAAAATAACACACTTATTACAAAATTCCATAGTCAAGCAAAATAAGTTTTCACATTAGCTATTTCCTATGTGTTTATATTCACATGTATGCCTATATCTATGTCTATGGCGTGAAGGTCACCCTAGGTTCACAAAGGCTAGATCAGCAGAGCACAAGTTCTTACAAGTTTTATTGTGATTATTCCTTGCAAGCTGGAAAGGCTTTGAATACACATGCACACACATACACACGTGTGTATATACATATATATATGTGTACATATGAATAGATATATTTATGTGTATGTTTATACATGTATATATGTGTATGCATGTGTATGTATCTATGTCTCATTTTTTACTCTGAAACAAACCATCAGCTATCAAGTGATGGGCAGCATGTTTCATGATGTGTCCTTTTTAAATACGGTTGTTGATTGTATTGACATGAGATTCCTATGTGCTTCAAAGTTATTTGCCTTCACAATATTTTTATTATTGTATAAATATTTCTCAAGGTTCTGCTCATTTCATTCCACTATATGCTCTTTTCCACCAGTGAAAATCCCATCGCTTTCATACCTTAAGAGATCAGCTTTGTGAGTTTCTCAGTCTAAAAATCTTCATCCCTTTGAGACCAACCCAGTAATGGGCATTTCCACACCTAGCTAGGCTGGCCCTTCAATGACAAATACAGTGTGTTGTGAAGCCAACAGCCAAATCTTTCTCAGCTTGGAAGGAATAATTGGAATAAAAACTTGTGTTCTGCTCACCGGGCCTCTGTGAATCTAGGGTGACCTAGAAGTGTTGATGACTTTTTAGATGGGGACTCTAGTTAAGGCTTTTACTAAATATTTGTGGAACAGAATCAAATTGATAAAGATGAAAGAATGAATACTTTAACACACATATGCAAGAACTCTCAAGTATCAATTTATTCTTACCATCAAATGATATAGAAATAGATGAGCAAGTTAAGAGAACTCCCATCAACAGAGCTCACAAAAACAGAAACAAAAAATAAAATCTTCCCTTAGGATGGTCACTGTTTAATGTAATCTTTAATGATTAAACATCCCTAAATTAGAAAGAAAGTGCTTTTTCTGACCACAGAGGAGGAAATAGAAAATCAGCCATTCTCTCCATGATGCCCTGAAAGAACAGAGGATGAAAGAGAATTGAATAAAGGAAGATGAGACAAGAAACGGTACCTCAAACTGTATTGTGATAAAAGTCAGTCCTTGAGGGGCTTAGTTTCCAATGTCTTCTGAAATAAAGTGATGCCCACCCAGCCTTTGTGTTTGCAAATAGACTCTTATTTTATGACTTGATTAGAGATTCAAATCAGAGGCTTGTGTGAAAAGGAGCCTTTGAATGCCCTTCTATCTTTTTCAAAAAAAAAAAAGTCATATTCCTAGAATTATAAATACTGATAGCTTGTCTCTGGAACAGAAAGAGAAGATAGACTCTTCTAGTATAGTAATGTTATACAAAACATACAGAGAAGCAATGGCATTAGACACCAGTCAAGTGAAATGTTGGATTTCTCTACTTCTGACAATAGGCCAATGGTACCTTTTCAAATAAGGAAATGACATTTTTTTCTGGAGATTTTGGGATGAACTCTTTCACCTCTAAAAGTGTCTCTCATATTGTATATTTTACACAGCTGAGGACAAAAAAGCAACTAATAATAGTATAGTGTTAAGAAAAAGCTTACTTGTCTTTGAGTCAGAAATGTGAAGTTTAAGTCCTAGGTCTGGTACCTACTTACTATGTGATTTTGTTCAATTCACTTCACCTCTAAGAGACTTGTTCCTCCATCTGTAAAATGAGGCAGAGTGGATAATACTTACACTACCTTCTTAAGTGGAATATTATGAAGAAAATATTTTGCAAACTACGAAATGCCATTGAAATGGCACATTACTATTATCATCAGACTATCTAGTTTTGTGTTTGTTCTTCTAGAATAAATCTGATCTTTGCAATAGCCCTGTGAGTCAGGAAGGATAGATTGTTTTCCCAATCTCACTGATGAGGAAATGAGAGAATTGTTTAGAAGGCTACTGGTCTAAAGTCATGGCATCCATAATGACTGTATTAGTGCTGAGTTTTCCATTGTCCCACTTAGCCACAATTCAGACATTTCTTCTATACTTATTTGCAAATACTGGAGAACCTTGAGACACCTTACCTTTTCTGGTCTATCCTCTACTCCCATCTTCCTCCTGGCCCTACTGTCTTGTTTGTTTTTTGTTTTGTTTTGTTGTGTTGTGTTGATCTCTTTGCCTCTCCTCTTGCTATTGCCATTCTAGAGTGCTTTTCTCCCCCCTCCTTTAGCTTTTTGAAATCTTTCCTATCCTGGTTCAAATGTTAGCTCTTCCATGAAGCTCCCCATGAGCCCCCCTGCAAGAAACAATCTTTTATTCCTCATTTTATATGTTAAATATAAAAGGTTTATATGTAAAACCTTGTACTTCTCTTATACACAACAGATTAAAATAAAATAAAAATAAAATCCAATATGTATACACCTATATAATTTTTAAATGGTAATTATGTGTCTCTAACTTCCTCATATCAGATGCTAAGCTGCCTGAAGAAATTAACCAATTGCTACTTAAACTTTATAATTGTCAGGGTCTGGAATGTTATAAATCCTGATGCATAGGTGCAGTTATTGGATCAGTGGGAAATACCTGATTGCTGTCCCAATTGGACACTTAGACATCCTAAGAAGTACCAAGATAGCTGGTATAAGAGAGAATGGAGATAAAACCAGAGATGGCTGCTAGATGGTAGAAGGAATGGCATTGGGAGATGGCATCGGGAGAAGTGATAGATAAGATTGGGTGCCAACAAAACTGTGGCCATGGGTGTTGTGGTTTTTTGGTCTGGGTTTTCTTCTTCCTATGAGTGTATATGTATACTTGCATCTCTCTCTATCTTTTTATCTCTCTGTCTCTGTCTTTCTCTCTCTATTGCTCTTTGTCTCTGTGTCTCTGTCTCTCTCTCTCTCTCTGTCTCTGTCTCTCTCTGCCTCTTTCTGCCTGTCTCTGCCTCTGTCTCTCTCCCTGACTCTATATCTCTCTCTGTCTCTGTCTTTTTCTTTCTGTGTGTGCATGAGTGGGTGTGTCTGTGACAAAGAGAGAGTGAGAGAGAGAGAGAGAGAGAGAGAGAGAGAGAGAGAGAGAGAGAGAGAGAGATTGTTAGACATGGAAAATCAGAATTTTCTCCTCACTTACTAGTTATATAATTCTGGGAAAGTAACAACCAATGTGAACCTCAGTTTCCTCAAAATGATAAACATGGGGTCAAGAAGAACTGCAATTAAATCTCATCTCAGATAATTACTAGGTATTTAACCCTATTTGAGTCACCTCACTTATTGAAGGCTCAGTTTCCTTATCTGTAAAATGAGGAATAATAATAGCGTCTGAATCCGTGAGTGATCAGGAGGATCACATGACAAATACAGGTAGCACTTTGCAAACCTTAAAGTGCTATATAAATATATTATTAGTTATTTTCCGTAAAATGGGGATATGTATTAGTATGAGGAAGATTATGATGAAAATAACAACTCCAATTTATGGAGCACTTAAAGGCTGGCGAAATACTGTCTTTTTTTTTTTTTTGTCTTTGTATCCCCAATGTCCAGCACGCTGCATGATACTAGTAGCTATTAATTAGGGCTTTGGAATTTAAGTCAATTCACAACAAAAAGGTAAGGCAGGTAGTCCAATTATTATTAGACCCATTTTATAGATGAAGAAATTGAGACTCTGAAGAGTTAATTAACTTGGCACAGTTACAAAGCTACTAAGATTGAGGGCATAAGGTAAAGTAAAACATGTTTCTAATTCATTTTTCTGACTGCAGTACCACTCTTCCACTCAGCAGTATGACATCATATCAGCTTAAATGGTATCAGTTGTAATTGCTCTGATCCTGCCCTGCCCCCCACATAGAAGTGGAATACTAAGATTGAGAACTGTGGATGAGGAGAGCAATGGGAACCTTAATATCTCTCCCAGAGCTTAATCAATGTTACTTGAATTAAATTCACTTGACTATAATTGAAATCAGTTTTGCAGTATGAAAAGAAGACATTTTATTGTTCTTGTCTCTCAAACATCTTTCCTCCTAAATTCCCATTTCTGCTGCTAGCACCAACTACACAGTCATTCAGGCACATAATCTTGGAATTGTCTTTAAATCCTCCCTTTTTTCTCCATCTTCCTTCCCTCCTACCCCAATTGGAGCTAGTAGATTAACCTCTGAAATAGTTTCCTCCATTCTCTTGACTTTTAAACAGCTACCCTAGCTAAAGAACTTTATTACCTCCTGCATGAACAACTGTGGAGGCATCTAGGTGTTGCAGTTGATGTATCTTGAGACTGGGAATCAAGACAACCCACATTTACATTCTTCCTCAGATACTTAAAGGCTGTGTGTCTTTTGTCTTGTGATTTTACCCTCAGGTTCCTCACCATACCTCACAGAATTGTTGTGAGAATCAATTGAGATACCATACAAAATTACCTTATTAGCACCTTACTAACCTGTCTCTGTGTTTGTCCCTCTTCAATACATCCTTGCCAAAGTAATCTTCCTAATGCGAACACCATGCCACTGAAATATTCCATGCTAAAACTTTTAGTGGTTCTCTATTGACTATACCATAAAGTACAAATTTCTTAGATTGGGATTCAAGGATCTCCACAGAGTCTAGCTTTATTTTTGTCTTTCTTTTTCTGAACTCTATTTTCCAACCAAACTAGTCTAATGATCTTCATTCTCCCCCTTCTGAAATGGAATACTTTTGTACATCTTATAAACTTGATTCCTGGAATGGATTCTGCCTCTATCCTTGTTAAAATTCTTGCCTTGCATAAACATTTATCTAAGCAGTAACCTCCTCCATGAAGCCTTTCTTCCCCCTACCCTCTTTTAAAAATATTCATTATCTCTCCCTTCTATATCCTCCAAATGAACATAAAAAATGAAATTTCATAAAAATTATACTTAGTGAAGAAAAAATCCGCATTGGACATGTCCAAAAATATAATTCTCGTTTTATAATTTAAGTCAGTTACCCCTCTAGTGGGAGGTAGCATGCTTAATCTTTAATCTTCTGAAACAGTGGTTCATCATTGAGTTGATCAGAATGCTAAAGCATCAGAATCATTTTCATTTATAATGTTATCATAGTATAAATTATTTTTCTAGTTCTGTTCACTTCACCCTTCATCTATTCCTAGATATTTTGCCAGTTTCCTTTGAAATTGTCAATTTAGTCATTTCTAATAGTGAAATAATATTCCATTACATTTATGTGCCATAATTTGTTTTGCCATTCTCCAATAGGTGGTCTCTCCCTGGGCATCCTTTTTTTAAATTTATTTATTTATTTTTTGGCTACAGCAAAAAAAAAAAGAGCTGATATAATATTTCCCTCTTATTTCTCCTTTTCTTTAGGGGAATCAGTGGCACTACTATCCTTAACTTACTTGATTGTAGTTTGAGGATTTTGTTGGTCTGATTCCAAATTGCTTTCCAGAATGGCTGGACCAATTTAGAGTTCCACCAGCAATACACTAGTGTTCCTGTTTTCCTACAGCTCTTTCAACATTTGTCATTTTTCTCTTTTGTTCTCTTTGCCATTCTGATGGAAGGAGCAGCAGAGTTTATTCAATTTGTCTTTTTCTCATTATTAGTTATTTAGAACATTATTTTTCCACATTGTTATCTATCGTGTGGCTTTCATCCCTTAAAAGTACTTTGACCATTTTTTTTTCTTTTGGGGGATCTCCTAGTCTTAAAAAAAAATCAGTAGCAGATGCCTTCAATAAGAAAACAATTAAATCAGTAACATATGCCTTCAATAAGAAAAAAAAAGTGCTCTAAATAATTTTCTGGTTACTTGTTTGTTTTTGGAATTGTTTTTGTATGAACTTTTAAATTTTCCATCAAAATAGTCTGTTTTATCTTCCTTAATAATATCTTGTTTCGTTATGAACTCTTCCTCTACTCACAGATCTGAAAATTTCCTTCTTCCTTTTATTGGCTTACGTTGTCACCTTTTCTGCGTGTCATGTATCCATTCATGGTTTATCTTGTTATATGGTATGAGATGTTGCTCTATACCTAATTTCTGTCATAAAGTTTTCTTATTTTCACAGCAGTTTTTGTCAAATACGAAGTCCTTCCCCTAGTAACTAGAGCCTTTGGGTTTGTCAAACACTATGTCACCATGTTCATTTGCTTCTCTGTGTTGTGGACTTAAATTATTTCAATGTTCAATCCTCGATTTATTTATTTTAACCACTATGAAATCATTTCAGGTATTACAGCTCTGTAGCATAGACTGAGATCTGATATTGATAAGCTCTCTTCATTTCCACTTTCCCTCTGATCATTTTCCTTAAGATTCTTAATCTTTTATCTCTCCCAATGAATTTATTCATTATTTTTCTAGCTTTATGAAATAAGCATTTTGTAGTACGATTGCTATAGCACAGTAGATAGAGAGTCAGGAAAACCTGAGTTCAAATTCAACCTATGTGACTCTGAGTGAGTCACTTTACTGCTCCTTGCCTCAGTTTCCCCAGCTCAGAGATGGGGATAATAACTGTACTTACCTCCTAGGGTTATTGTGACAATCAAATGAGATACAATTTATAAAGCACTTAGCATACTGTCAGGCATATAATAGATGCTAAATAAATATTACTTTCTCTGCTTGCTTCATTCCTTCTCTGTATGTTGTTTTTAAGATGTCTAGGGGATACTGAATTCTACATGTTCAAAATGAAGTCATGGATGCCAGACTGGAGCTAAGCAGAGAGGTTAGGCATGGACAAGTAGATCTGAGAATCATTAGATTAGAGATGACAATTACATCATAAGTAGTTGATTAAATCACCAAGTGAAATAATATAGAGGCAAAAGAGAAGAGGCTGCCAGACAGAGTCCGCAGGACATCCATGAAGATGGCAGTGTATATAGCAAAGGAAAGTGAAAAGGTGTGATAATATAGTTAGGAATAGAATCAGGAAAGAAAACTTACAAAGAGATTATCAAGGAAAGGTGTGGATTGACAGTGCCCCAAACTACAGAGAAGTCAAGAAAGATAAGGATTAAGAAAAGTTCAGTTAATTTCCATTTAATGGATTGTTGTTAACTTTTGGTTTTCACAATTTTATTATCAACATGATTTTTATGTTTATGGTTTTTTGGATATTACATCTACCCTGTGTTCCTTGTATAAATACAACTTGTAATGAAGCCTTCCTTAATTTCATCAGGTAGAAGAAACTTCTCCCTTCTGGAATCTCTCTTGGTATGAAATTGATATTTATTTTTCCACTATTCATATTATAATACTGCAGTAGTAGCATATTACAAGTTGTATTTCTCTTGTATCTCTCTTAGCACTTGCTCTCATAGAATTTATAATGTGACATATTTAGTTTCATGCTGTTGTCTCCCTCTAGTTTTGATACCTAATATCTGTGTGACTTTGGAGAAGTCAATTAACCTATCTCAGTTCTACTTTGTTCATCCGTAAAATTTGGAATTAGACTAGATGATACTTTGATCTAGTGTTTATCTTCAGGCCTTATATAGGTTCTTGGTAAATATTTGTCGAATTGAGACAATCTGAATTCTGACATCTATTTCTGTTCACTGTTAGGACTAGGACATTTTTCTACCCCAAATTATACTGTTTTTGTTCATCTTTTGCTTTTGAAGAGAACCAATGACATCACAGATGTCTTGACCCCCTTATAAAATGGATTTAAGTTAGGCAGACTTGTACAAAGACATCAACTCATTCTGTCTTCCAGAGTTATCAAAGTCCAATGGCAGGACAAAAGTCAAAATGACTGGTGATGGACCCGGATGGAGTGGTTAACCTTGGTGTCTTAGATGTCTGATGAAGTTCTAAGTGCTCTACAGAGCCTGCTTCAGCTGCCTTCATGGTCATTGAAATAACTTGTTCTCCACCCATCCTCCTGGGCGAAGTCTTCACATGCTTGGGGTAGGCATCTCCCTAACCCACTAATGGGCTTGAGGCCTCTTGGTTACCCTTAACCTGGTTTAGCCCCTCTTCTGAGACAGTTTTGCTGTGGTGTGGCTGCTGCACATGCTGTAGGTTCTTGGGGGCATAGGTGAGAGTTGGGTGAATCAAGTGGACAACAAAGAAAAGATGATCAGCCCTGAAAAGGACTTGACAAGCCCTCACATGGGAAGAACTAGTCTTGCATGAATACTCCATACCCCCCAAAATTATATAATAGGCTTATCATATATCTAAAGGCTGCTTCAATTTATTCTTTCTCTCTCTCTCTCTCTCTCTCTCTCTCTCTCTTCAACAAAATGATTGTCAATGTTTTAATTAATGGTAACTAAGAACACAGAAGAAAAAAAAGGACCAAGATCTAGTGAGAGGAGTTATGCTTTCTTGTGATACATACATAGTTATAGTATATATACACATATACACACATGCACATATATATATATATATAATGTTGCATATATATACATATATATATATATTATATATTAAATGAGATAACATAGGTAAAGCACTTGGCACAGTGCTTGGTCCATAGGAGGCACTATATAAATTATATCCCATCCCACCCTATATATAATATAATATTATATAATATATAATATATAATATATATATTTTCTCTTTATACACATACACATATAACATATATATATATATATATATATATATATATGTTTCTCTTTCTATACACACACACACACAGAGGCACATATATGCCATAAGTTGAATATATACATATATACTTACACACATATAGATTTTTAAAGATTACAAACACTTTAGTGAGCATCTTAGCAGATTGTACTGTTCCTTGGACTACAAGTTAGAAACAACTGCTCTTAAAAACTTGACAATTCTTCAAAAGATGGAATTGGGAGCGAAGAATAGAAATTTGAGAGGTAAAATTTAAACTTCATGTTAGAAAAATGCTTCCTAACAATCAAAACTGTCTAAAATGTTAGTCCCTAGGATACTAGTTGGAAGAGTAGCTGTGTGTCCAAGGCAACAGAGGCTCTTGGCTACTCACAGCTTTCGGTCACCATTACCTCTGCCTCCAGGACTCTTTAAGAGGCATGAAATGATACTTTTTTTAAGTTGGTGGAGACTAGCCACTATGGTAATGAGACTTGGGCAGAAAATTAGAGTGTTATAGAGTGATTCTTTGGTGATTTAGGTGTATTGAGTATTTGGGTACATTAGTGAGTAAGGAGAGTATCCAGGAACTTGGAATCCTAGTACTGGTGTCAGAGAGTAAGAAGGTGGTCTAAAGCAAAGAAGACCATAAGCTTCACTGTGTGAATAGACTGAGGAAAATGGTGTTCATGAAAACTGAAGAAATTAGTGCATGGTTGTGTGTATATGTGTGTGGGGAGGGTGTGTGTGTGTGTGTGTGTGTGTGTGTGTGTGTGTGTGTGTGTGTGTGTGTATGAAGGGTAGAATCAGTAGCCCCAGAAGGCACACATTAAGTCAGTAGAAGAGTGAATACTTATGGATGGTAGTTACTGTTTTGGATCCAAATATTTCCACAGTGCTTTGATGATAATAATGCAGGAGTGGCCATTAACAAAAGTTGATTTTCTACTATCTTTCAGAATGAAAAAACATTCTTAGGATCTTGTAGGCTGTTCATGTAAAAATTGAGGATCTGGGCTGTGAAGTAACATGAGTGAATCAAGAGCTCAAGAAATCACGTTTTACCCATCACTGGATGCATATGGATTATGAAGGATGGATGACCACTTGATAGTGATGTTGTAAATGGCATTCCTTTGCAGGTATGGGTTAGAATGAATGATCTCTGAAAGTTTATTCTGTCATTTGTTTGTCTTTCATCATATATGTAAGTACATTTTTTTAACTTCATGCTTCAATATAGGTCAAACAAGATAGAACATTCTAGAGATTTTTTTTTTTTGCTGGCATAGCATTTATTGAAGGATATAAGAAGGGTACTAGCAAGCTCTAGAGAGCTGTAAATTCCCATGGCTGTTCTGGTTTGATCGCCCTGCCCTTATAAAACTAATATCTGAGGATATCCTGACTCACCCTTGGGACTTTCTTTTAGAGGAGAAGTATGATTATATAGAGCTTCTGTGTAAAAATCAAAAGTAGGTATAGGAGAAATTGATCTAAATGCAGACTGGTACATATGATATCTAGTCAACAGTGTGTTTTCTTCATACTGGGCTCAAGGATTGGGTACATTTATAGAGCTAAGGCAATTTACATTGGCCTAATGAGGAAGTTCTTATGGCTTATAATTTGGATCTAATTTCACGATGGCACTCACCAATTTATTAGATAGAAGCAACATCACACAGTAGATAGACTCAACCAGTTAATGATTCAGTCAATAGGCATTTATTATTATTCATCAAATGCCAGGCAAAAGGCTAAAAATAGTACCTACCCATAAGGAGCTCACATTCTAATTGGAGATACAATATGTAAATAATTGGCTTCCTACAAGCTATATAGACAGTAGAATGAAGGTAATCTCATAGATGAAGGAACCTGTAGCTGGGATGGCCAGGAAGGGGTTCCTGAAGAAAGTGAGATTTGAATTGATTATTGAAAGAAGCTAGAGAAATGAAAAAGTAGGTAGATGTGAGGAGTTAAAACATATAAAGCATGAGGAACAACCAATACAAAGGCCCAGTTTCAGATAAAAAAACCTAGTTTCAAATTTTCCTGTTGTACTTGCAAGATGTAGGACCAAGCTTAGATTATTTGTCTTCTGTGAGTCTCATACAACTCCCTAGGACTTCCCTGCTAAGACAGAGGTGAGTTGATATCTACATTGTTGGAAGAAGTTCCCAAACTAAAATCAGACAAAAATCACAGATCCTTTCCAACATATGCATTCATGTAGTTTCATTTATTTTCATTGACTTGATTTCCATCAAAGATCATTGGCCTGTGGTCATATGACCTGGGTACTTTCAGCTCTGCAATTTAATTGGTCACTCGTATAACCTGAGTCCCAAAGCCCAGTGATATAAGGCTTACATTTGTGGAGATCAATGCCCCTCACCTAGAAGAAGAGTGGAGTGGAGTTGGTGAGAGTGGTAGAGGAAAGGTTGGATCTCTTCAGGATATTCACATTTTGAAATTTCTTCATGTTCTTGAGACTTTTTGGGCTCTTCTCTCTTTTTGGATTCTTCTATCTTCCAGTTTTATGAGAGAAGATGGATGATGCCAAATCTACTTCAGGTTGCTGAAGGAAGAAAGGACACCAGGAAGAAAGTGACATAGGAGTTTCTGACAGCCTTCATCATGTCCCTGTCCCTAGCCTGCTGCACTAAAGACATCAAGGAATTTCCCTTCTGGGTGACATCTGGGACACTCTTTCTTGCTTGAGCTGAAGTACAGCAGTCTTAATGGGAGAGGTCTTTCACTATGTATTGTCTGGTATACATCATCCTACACAGACTTTCTTTGATTTCTGTTTTGCTATTGACTTGGATTTATGAGTTTCTTTGCTATTTACTATGTGTATGTTCATTATAGAACTAGTATTTGGTTAGAAGGAGGCAAGATTTTAAGCCTGAGGTCTTCCTTTCCCCATTCAGAAATAGTCATTATGACTTTAGTTTGAACCTAAAAACTATAGCCCCTAGACCACATGCAGCCCTCTAGATCCTCAGGTATGGCCCTTTGATTGAATTCAAACTTCACAGAACAAAGTTCAGACTTAATCAAAGGGCCTCACTTGAGGATCTAGAGGGCCATACATAGCCTTGAGCCCACATGTTCCACACCCCTGGTCTAGACTAATAATATTTAATGATATAGATTAAAATATGCACATATATATGAATAACAGTATTAAATATACATATATGTGTGTGTGTGTGTGTGTGTGTGTGTGCATGTGTGGATGAGTGTTTGTGTACATATAGACACACCCACATGTTTCTTGCCCAATACTCCCTCTCTCTGACTGGACCAAAGCGCCAGTCTCTGGCCCCCAACTTCCTGATTCCCTCCTGGGAGGAAATAAAGTCTTCCCTGGAGAAAGGTGAGAGAAAAGAAGTATAAAGATATCTAATTGGACCTTCCTCCTAGCCAAAAAGAGACAGCTTTGCTAAATGCAGAGGACAGCCTCATAAAAAGATGATTTTCTCTCTCTAAGCTTCACTTTCCTCTTCTGAAAAAGAAGTCAAACTTGAAAAAGTTCTCATTCAATATTTTGTGATGTCAAAGTTCTTCAAAGGATGGATGATATGAATGTACTGTCCAATCAAAATAAAATTAGTTACAAACAAAAAGATAGATAAAATAAGAACTTTATATATGCTGAAATGTCGAGGGATGAGCAGATTTAGCCCCTATGAACTCGTTCATCTCCACTGGCTTACATGGCCTAAAGTAGTGCCTTGGGAAGGCAGAAAGACTTTCTCATTCTGTTCAGAGATACGTTTTCTGATGGGTAGTTAAATAACCTTTGATTTCATTCCTCTGGTGTAGAAGATGAAAATCTTTTAAGAACTAGAGTCCCAATGAAATGTAAATATTGCTTATTCAGGACTGACATTTCAAAAGACATTGGTCCCACCAGCAGCAATGGCTATTCTGTATTATCAGGTTTTCTGTCATTCATGTTGATTAAAGTTGATAAACATTGGAAATCACTTGGGGTAGATAGAAGGATACAAAAGAGAGAGAGATGTAACTCTATCTTTACTTGAAAAGGTCTATACTTCTTGGGAATAGAACAAACACATTCTTACTTACTTACCTTTGCTTCCTCAGAGTGTATTCAGTTATTTCAGACAGAGGGAGAGAGAGAGTGTGGGAGAAATAGAAAGTCAAAAAGGGATTTAGTATGAGACATGTAGAGGCACAAAAAAAGGCACTTGTGAAGTAGAAGAGGCATACGGTGAGTAGCATCAAGCAAATAACCAGAAAGTCAAACAGAAACAGAAATCCAAAAAGACTCAGAGATACAGACAGTAGATGTTCAGATAGAGTGAAGAAGACAAGGAAGCAGAGAGAGACACAAAAATTAGAGTTCTGGAAAGAGTTGAAAACACAGAAAGAGGTGCAAAGACAAACAATAAATTAGACAGACAGGAAGGACATGATATAAAAAGTCAGAAGAGGGTACAGGGGCAGAAGAGAAATAGAGACAAAGACAGAAACAGAGAGATGGAAAGAGACAGAGACAGACAGACATGTGTTACCACATTGCAGCCATGTGATGGCATATTTGGAGAAAATGGAATAAGAATGAAAGACTTTGCCGAGTATTCATGGATACAAAACTCTGTTATCTTTGGCCAAGCCAGTGGAGACATGGGTGATCACACTCACACTGATCATGAAAAATATTTGTCTTCAAAATGAGCTTGCAGCATATATTACACATGCGATCAAGGCTAAATTTGAAGAACTTCAGGAGAAAAAAAATTTTTTCACTATTTTTTTTACTTTCACTATTAATTTTGTTTTATTTAGAAAATACCTGAATTTATTTATTTATTTATTTTGGTATTAGGATTATAGTAAATAAAGCCAAAGTAAACATTGATTGATGTTTGATTAAAAAACAAGATTTAATGGGCCTTGCAAAGTTTTTAGGGTTAAATGAACAGTTACACAGACAGGAACTGACAAACCACAAAGTTAGGAAAGGAAATAAGCTGATGAGGAAATGCTAGTCATGGAATAGGGAAATTAGTTGATGGAACTCATATCAGTTAGTCAACAGTGAAGAGTTCATGCGGGTTATGGTAACTGTCTACATATCTGGAAGGCTGTTATGGGGAAAGAAGGTTAAACTTATTTAGCCTTATTTTTAAGGCAACAACTAGAGAAATGGGTGAAAGTTACAGGGAAGCGGAATTTATCTCAATATAGAGAATTTACGAGTAATCTAAGTAGCATGAAAGCTGGTTTGTAAAAGGGAAAATGAATGAATAAATGAATGAATGAAAAATAATTTATTAAGTATTTATTTGCAAGTGCTAAACACTTAATGATACAAATACAATGGTAAAAGAGTCTCTGCTCTAAAGGAAGTCATAGTCTAATGATGAAACAATACATAAAGAGGTTTCAGCTTTAAGTCACAAGGAAAATCCCAGTCATCCTTTGTTGGCACTGCTGTTGTTATTCAATTATTTCAATTGTGTCTGATAGTTTGTGACCCCATTTTGGGGTTTTCTTGGCAAAGATAAGCAGCTTGCCATTTCCTTCTCCAGCTCATTATATAGATGAGGAAACTGAGGCAAACAGGGTTAAGTGACTTGTACAGGGTCACACAGCTAGTAAGTGTCAATGGCCAGATTTAAACTCACTGAGATGAGTCTTCCTTTCTCTGGGCCTGGCACTCTATCCTCAACCTCACCTAAGTGCACCTAGTGTGGAGGTGTAGCTGAGAAGTTGAGGCAAATGGAAGTTAAGTGACTTAACCAAGGTCACACAGGTTATATGTATCTGAGGAAAGATTTGAACTTAGGTTTCATGACTCCAAGCACAACGTAAGTGACATCTACTGTCTCTGGTATAGCTGAATAGATAGAGTACTGTACCTTGGTTCTGAAAGATGTATGTTCATATCTAGTCTGTGACACTCACTAGTTGTGTGAATATAAGTAATTTAAACTCTCTGAGGTTCATTGTTCCCATCTACATAATAATACCTCTTGTGGATACTGGCAGTCTAAAAGGAGATAATATATGTAAAATATCCTTCAAACTTAAAAAAAACCTATATAAATAACAGTTATGAATAATAGTTCATATTTAAATATTGTATTCAAATAATTTTATATAATATGATAGAGCTCTGGAAATACAAGAAACAATTGTCAGTTATGTATAGTACTTAGTACTATTTTAGAAAGACACTAATTCCCTTAAACAGAGAACTACCTAGAAGGATGGATGTTGTTGACATTGCTAAATCATCCTTCAGTTTCTAACACTAGCTAATCAAAGCATGGCAGCCTCATCTAGAGGAAGAT
The DNA here is from genome assembly GCF_003287225.1 of Phascolarctos cinereus. Classification (NCBI taxonomy): domain Eukaryota; kingdom Metazoa; phylum Chordata; class Mammalia; order Diprotodontia; family Phascolarctidae; genus Phascolarctos; species Phascolarctos cinereus. The sequence goes on from NW_027555625.1 coordinate 66,799,648, forward strand.
GACCCCAAACACAAGACAACGTATGATTAAGCTTAAGGATTATTAAATCAATACATAAAGAACTATATTATTTGGTATGGATGTTATTTTCAAAAATGAATGTGGAAATCCTTAGAAACCCATGCTTCAAAAGAATGTTTTAGTTAGTTTCTGTAGCCTTTAAAATTCATTACTCTCTAATGAAACTTCCTATTATGAACCTTACTGGACTGATTCTTAAACAAGAGACAGAAGCCTACAATGGGGAAATGCTGATTTTTTTTTTCCTATAGGCAAGACCTAACCAAAACTTATGGTTGAATACTATCAGTCACCAAGGAGGCATTGGTTAGAAATTTTGGTGAAGGGACAATAATGCACACATTCATAACTTTGGGGTTTTGGAAAGTAGTTTTGTCGCAACAAACCTGTGAAATTGGTAGTGTAAGCATCATTGTTACCTTTTTTGAGGTTAGACAAGTCACACTGAAAGAGAAGAAACACCTTGCCCAGAGCTGTTATATATCATAGCTGTGACCTAAACTGAAGTCTTTTTACTTCTAAAGCCAACACAGTTTCCACTGTAGTGCTGCACAATGTGGGCATCTTCCTCCATTTAAATAACAATTAATTGTATTTTATTTTTCTCCAATTGCATGCAAAGAAAGTTTTTAACATTCACTTTTATAAGATTTTGTGTTCCAAACTTTTTTTTTCTCTCTCTCTCTCTTCCCTCCCCAAAACAACAAGCAATCTGATATAGGTTATACATATTTAATTATTTTAAACATATTTCCTCACTAGTCGTGTTGTGAAAGAAGAATCAGAACAAAAGGAAAAGAGTAAGAGAAAGCAAAAAAAAACCAAAAATGAAAACAAAAAATGGTGAAAATAGCGTACTTTGATCTGCATTCAAACTTGATAGTTCTGTCTCTGGAAGTGGATAATATTTTCTGCTGTGAGTATTTTGGAATTGTCTTAGATCATTGTATTGCTAAGAGGAGCCAAGTCTATCAAAGTTTATCATCACACAATGTTGTGGTTATTGTGTACAATGTTCTCCTGGTTCTGCTCACTTCAGTCAGCATAAGGTCATGTAAGTCTTTCCAGGTTTTTGGTTTTTTTTTTTTTAATCTGCTTGCCCATCATTTCTCATAGAACAATATTGTTCCATTACATTCATATACCACAACTTGTTCAGCCATTCTGCAGCTGATGGATATCCCCTCAATTTCCATTTCTTTGTCACCACAAAAAGAGCTGTCCTTAATATTTTTATATCTGTGGGTCCTTTTCTCTATTTCATGATTTCTTTTGGATAGAGACCTAGTAGTGCCATTGCTGGATCAAAGGGTATGCACATTTTTATAGGTCCTCTGGCATAGTTACAAATTGCTCTCCACAATAGTTGGATCAGTTCACAACTCCACAATGCATTAGTGTTCCAATTTTCCCACTTCCCCAACATTTATCATTTTCCTTTTCTGTCATATTAGTCAATAGGATAGGTGTGAGGTAGTACCTCAGAGTTGTTTTAATTTGTATTTCTTTTATTAATAGTGATTTAGAGCATTTGTCATATGACTATAGACAGCTTTAATTTCTTCATCTCAAAACTGCCTGTTCATATCCTTCTACCATTTATCAGTTGGAGAATGACTTGTATTATAAATTTGACTCAATTCTCTATATATTTGAGAAATGAGGACTTTATCAGAGACACTTACTCTAAAGATTTTCCCCCAGATTTCTGCTTTTTTTCTAATATTGATTGCATTAGCTTTGCATATCCAAAAACTTTTCAATTTAATGCAATCAAAATTATCCACTTTGCATTTCATAATGTGCCTCATCTCTCATTTGGTCATAAATTCTTGCATTCTCCATAGATCTGACAGTTAAAAACTATTCCTTGCTCTCCTAATTTGCTTATGGTATCACCCTTTATGTCTAAATCATATACCCATTTTGCCCTTATCTTGGTATATGGCATAAGATATAGTTCTATGCCTAGTTTCTGCCATACTCTTGCAGTTTTCCCAGCAGTTTTTGTCAAATTGTCAGTTCTTATCTCAGAAGTTGGGGTCTTTGGGTTTATCAAGCAGTAGATTACTATAGTCATTGACTACTGTGTCCTGTGTACCTAATCTATTCCATTGATCAACCATTTTATTTCTTAGCCAGTAGCAAATAGTTTTGATGATTTTTCTACTTTATAATATTGTTTTAAATCCGGTGGAGCTAGGCCACCTTCCTTTGTATTTTTTAAATTAATTCCCTTGATATTTTTGACCTTTTCTTCTTCCAGATGACAGTCCTCCAATTTTAATGAAAATTATTCTGATATCACAAAATCATTAAATCATCACTTCAATAGTTTAATTTCTGAGCTATTTGAAGTTAACATGGAACAGAGAGGGCAAAGCATTATTCCCATTGTCCAGGCCATATACTTTAAGATTTACATGTATGTGATCTGTTAGAAGTCAAACTTGCTTCATACTTTGAGGTGTTAACTGATGTCCCCCATCACAGCTCTATAGAAAATACACAACTTAGAAGCACGTAGACCCTCCCTAAGTCCAAAGGAACCCACTCCCATAGTTACATGGTCTGTTATTCAACCATGTTTGTTTAACAAACAATGAAGATAGGAGGAGAAAACTTGTTGGAAAGGCAATGGCAGCTACAGTGATATAATGTTATTCATTCACTGTCCCCTTTGTAATAATAGTTCTACTTTAAAGAAGACTTATCTCAGGGGAGGGATAAACATGAGGTAATAGATGGATCATATTAAATTTATATTTGCTATGATATCCACCCAAATTTCAAATCTTCCTCCTGCAGCCCTTGGATATGGCAAGCTTAAGTACATTAACATCTACCTTACTTGACTGTAACAAATGTGGCTGGGCCTCCATATGTGCAAAATTAGGCATTTGCATGAACGATGTCCAGGTTTCCTTCCAGTGCTAATATTCTATGTTTTAAATTATTATTTTTTTTAAGGAGATAGCGAAAGGAGGAGATTCTACAGCTCAGATAACATCCTGTGTTCTAAGATTCCTTGTATAAGAAATGTATGGTCTGGGAGTTGGGGTGGGAGGCCCACACCTCATTTTCAAATAATTTAATCAATATAAGGGGAGAAGAACTTTCAATTGTGCTACCACCATGGTTTTATTCGGTTGTGATATCTATATCTATATCTATATCTATATCTATATCTATATCTATATCTATATCTATATCTATATCTATCTATATCTATATCTATATCTATATCTATATATATCTATATCTATATCTGCATCTGCATCTACATCTACATCTATATCTATATCTATATCTATATCTATATCTATATCTATATCTATATCTATATCTATATCTATATCTATATCTACATCTACATCTACATCTACATCTACATCTACATCTACATCTACATCTGCATCTACATCTACATCTACATCTGCATCTGCATCTACATCTGCATCTGCATCTGCATCTGCATCTGCATCTACATCTGCATCTACATCTACATCTGCATCTGCATCTACATCTACATCTGCATCTGCATCTACATCTACATCTACATCTACATCTACATCTACATCTACATCTACATCTACATCTACATCTCTATCTCTATCTCTATCTCTATCTCTATCTCTATCTCTATATCTATATCCACATACAATGTGTGCATGTATATATGTGTGTGCGTATATATATATATATATATATATATATATGTAGGCATACATACATATATATGTATAATGTGTATGTGTACACACACACACATATGTTTTCAATGATATCTTAATCTCCTTGATTAGGTCAAGAAAGGACTAGATAAATGATTGACCAAAGAAGCTGGTGTGACTCATGGGTCCTCAACTGGAGGAATTTCAGCCAATGTTAGTCCATTAGTCAAGTAACCAAGGGGTAAAGAACTCCAAGTCTGCTAACCTGTGATTTCAGTTTGAGAGTTGAATCCAGGTCCCCTTGAGAAAAATCTTATGGTCTGGAGACTTTCTCTTTCTCCACCCTCCCTACGCCCTTCCAATCATATTATCAGGGAAACTGGACTTATCGCAGCCAATGTTTTCATCAACAAACAAAGCTACACAAAAGACAAATATTGATGAAAATGATGAATGTAATCATCCAAGGAGTTTTCGAGACATGTGAACACTTGCAACTGAAACGAATGTGAGATTATAGGCAGCTAAGAGTTGGTATGGATAATACTGGGCTAGGAGTCAGGAAAACTCAAGTTAAAATCTAACACCAGAGGAGCTTGTTAAGTCTAGGGACTGGCTGATGTCCTAGGCCTGGTTACCTTTTCTCTAGGACTCCTTCCTAAAGGAGTTCTTCAAGGAAATCAGGTGGTACCCCACAGAGCAGAAATGGTGGAGGCCTGGTATATGGATGACTCTTTGGAGAATTAGAGGAAACCACACAAATTAGAGCTTGGGCATCCAGTCAGCCTGAAACAGCTGAAATAGCTTGGCATCTTTTACTGGAAAGTGGATGCTGACAAGTATGAGAATGATCCGGGGCTAGAGAAAATCTGAAAAGAAAGCCATGATGCTGGATGGATGTATTGGCCATTTGTAAAGAGAAGCTGTTAAATTATAAAAAAAAAAAATCAAGTTGTTTCAAGAAGAACATTTACAGCTTGATGGTGAAATTCACTATATCCTGAATGGCAGTGGATACTTTGATGTAAGAGACAAAGAAGACAAGAGGATCCACATCCTCATGGATAAAGGAGACATGATAACACTTCAGCTGGGATATTCCATCACTTTACCCTAGATGAAACAAGCTATGTTAAAGCAATGAAACTCTGTTGGACTACCAGCCTGGATAGCATATAATGGTCTGGCTAATCATGTTGATTCTTGAGAACAGTATATGCTGTTTCTGGCCAAAGAGCATAACAGTGCTCCCCAGAGACTGACACACTGCTCGGAAATGGGCCAAATATGATAATTAAGCAACATGTTAACAGTTTTCCTTTTTCTTCTCTGTCGGAGACTTGGGGTTGAGTATTTTCTTTTTAAGATTGATTCAAGAAAGGAAAAGTCATTAATTCAACATGAAATGAACTGAGATTGTGGACAAATCTTCACTTAAAAAAACAACTTTTTTATTATTCTCTAAATATGAAGCAAAAATTCTGGTTAGGTTATGTGGATTTATATATAAAAAGTCCCTAAAATAATAGAGTAAAATCTTTTTTGGTAATATCTTTTCAGTAGGATGTTAATCCCATACCCAGCACTGTGAAGGATAGGTATCTATATATCATGTAAGCATTAGAAATTAATTATTTTTAATTAATTGCTTAATCAGGAATTTCTTGTTACTAATTCTGAACCTTTTAGATGAAAGATATATGTAAATTCATTGTATCCTGTTATTAGAATTCCTATGACATGAGCCTTAGCATGCATATGTACTGACTGTGTAAATCCTTGAAAACTAGATCTTTCCAATATAGTAAGAAAATCTGCTTAGAAATTTCCAGTGGAAGCAAATTTTGTGATGCAGTTTTGCTTAATTTGTTAATTGTATAGAAAAAAGCCATTATCAACCAAAAAATCAATAATTCTTTATATAAATATTTTATTCTGGAACACAAAATATTTGTATCTTAATCTTAAAATTTTCAACTATGCTAGTAGCAACCAGATCAAATCTTTGTCCTAGATATAAGGAAAAGTAAAAGATTAACTTAAATGAATATCTTCTAAGTTCTCAGATTGTTGTTTAAGTTGCTAATGCAGGCTGCCAGATGGTCAAATGGTGCTCTTGCATCCCTAGTACCCTCACTTATCTAGGTCATTGTTCCATGTAAGTAATCAAATAGAAAATGCTTAACTGTTGACTTTTAAAAGTAATCTTTAAAATGTCTTTTGCAAAGCACAATTTTGTAATTTATTATAGAAACTAAACATTGAAGATAAAAGAATTTCAAACATTCAAAACAAATCTGACATCAGAGACTTACTAGCTCTCTAACCTTGGGCAAGTCACTTAACCTCTGTTACCTCAGTTTCCTGAATTATAAAATAGGGATAATAAGAGCCCCTATCTCCTAGGATTGTAAGAATCAAAAGAGATAACATTTGTAAAGAATTTAGCATAGTGTCTCTTTCATAGTAGGTGTCATATAAATGCTAGCTATTATTATTACTATCATTAGATAAACATATAATAAAGAACTTACAGTAACCAGTAATTGTGAGTTTCTCCTTTGCCACATGCTTTTCCTATACACATGCTTCACCATTACTTTACCCTGAATGTAAGCCCCCTGCACCTACAGATCTATGAATACTTGTCAGAAAGTATGTCCTACACATTTTTGCTACACTTTCAGCAACTCTCCTGGCCACCATGCTCAAACCGTCTCTTCATACTGATAGAAACTCATTTTTTCTACAGACTTGTCACACTGAATGATCCCTCCAGTTTTACGACCTTCTCTTCAAATTCATAAGCTGCTTTTAGAACTTCCATTTTAAGGAAGTATCTGGACAGTCATGTAGATTCCTTCAGTATTGGCCTGGCTTCAGTCTTACTCTTCAAAGTTCTATCTACATGAAGGTATCTCCCTCTCCCCTATGTTCCTCTGTCTGTCTCTCTCTCTCCTTCTCTTTCTCTCTTACAAACACACACACACACACACACACACACACCCCCATCAATTTTCAACTTGACACATTGTATTCCCCTCCGCCATTGGAATGTAAATTCCTATAGGTCAGGTAGTCTCTTTAAAAAAATGTATTTGTTTTCCCATCACTTAGCCCATGTCCCTCCCCAAGTAAGTGTTTAATAAATGCTTGTTGATTTATTGATTCTAATATTTATATATCTGTGGTTATTGGAGGTAGTGTTGAGAATGGTGAGAACCTTGTGGGAAAATGTCCATTACATCACGAAACTTATAATCTAGAGAGAGGAAATTTGTGCATGCTTGAGTATTTGCAATACATTTTGGCATAGCATGTTTTGAAGGACTTGGTTAAAAAAAATAAAAGAATCCAAGGCCTAAAATTCTAGGAGATCACAGAGAGTTGACAATAAGGAACTTCAAGGACCATCCATATATCTCAACCTCCACATGTTACTGAAACTAACATGATTTTATCAGTGTAAATGGCATTAAAAAAGAATCATTGATTGAATACTGGTTTTTTTCTTGTACACACAGAGCCATGGGACCTTTCCATTTGACTTTCAGTTGTAACCATTTATATTTATTGTGTGCTCCATTAGAATTTGAGATCCTTGTGAGCTTTTCTTTTTATTTCTATCTTAAACCTTTGCATAAATCTTTGCACACAATAATGCCTAAGTAAATGCCTTATTAATTAATTATTTTTCAGAGGAGAAGACTTGAGGGAGGTTAAGGACTTGCCTAAGGTCCACAAAAATAGTAAATGTCAAAGGTGTTGTTCTTTTCATTGAACCAGCCCTAAAGTCCAGTAAGTTTGCTTATTTCTAAAGACTGATATTTTGAAGACACAAAGAGAAATAAAACCAATGAGAAGGAAAAGGGAAGGACTGTTTAAAGAAGCTGCTCATCAACCAGCTTAGATTTTAAGGACTTGGAAGAATAAGAAAGCAAGGGCAAGAAGTGAAGTTTGAATACAAACATGGCATTATGAATGAATATTATAGCATGGAATGAGTTTGGTCAACCACTATTCACATATGTGGTAAGGATTTCTCTTCAGGTATGAGTTACTGTAGTTGGCCACTGAGGTTCATTCTCTTTCTAGAATTCTATGATTTGGTGATCTCTGTACTCTCAAGACAGTCCAAAGTGTGACACTTTCTTAAAGAAAAAGCTTGAATCTGGAAATAAAAGCTAAGAAAGATAATTTTGTTTTGTTTTGTTTTAAAGCTACATTAGAGGAAACTGAGGCTCAAAGAAGGGATCGGACTGGTATATTTGTTGGATAGGAAGTTGATAAGGAACAGTACAAATAAGAGAGAGCTGTACAGCTTTTACTTTGCTTCTACTTTCTTAGTCATGGAGAGTGACCTTTAGACTGGAAAGGATAGAACAAAAATGACAAATAGGGATTTAAAAGCTGAGATAAGTGGGGAAGAGTAAGAGTGCACCTAAATGTCCTAATGTGTTCAAGTCACCTTGCCCAGATGAAATCTGGTGAAAGGTATTAGAAAAAACAAAAGCATAGTTGTGAATATTGAAACACTGATAATGATTTTAGAAAGTTATGGAGGTGTCCTGCCCATAGATAATGCATCTCCATGTAGAAAGTCATTTCAGAAGGAGAAATTTATAAGAGGGTAAGTGAAGACAAAGAGAGAAGGAAGAGGAGAGAAAACTGTGCTGCACAAGATACAGAAAAAAATGTTAAAAAAAAAGATTTTTTGTCTAAAATAGAATGTGAATGCTACGGGATATTATTGTACCACACAGATGATGAAATAGGCACTTCAGAGGAACCTGAGAAGATTATTATGAACTGATGAGATCAAAATGAATAGAACTCGGAGAATAAGAAAGGAAGGAAGAAAGGCAGGGAGGAAGGAAGGAGGGGAAGGAAATTGAAATAAAATTGAAAGATAATAGTCTCTAGGTTCTGATTCATCTTTTAGTTTGTGAGTGAGAAGGTAGCAGGACAAAAAGCAAGGATTTGAAATTTATGAAGAAAAATTGTGAAAGTCACTTTGAGGAGTTTGGAAAAGGTCATAGATTGAATTTAGGAAAGGAGAAATTTGGAAGAATTTAAGGAGAACCTAAAGAATATCCTGAGTTAAAAGAGGTGATTGACTCAATGTAAAAAAAAAAAAAAGATTGAGCAATCTAAAGAGTAACACATGAAGAAGCCAAGTTGGATTCATAAAATTGGAGGGAGAAGCAGATGTGATTTGACCAAGCAAAGTATTTAGTTAATTGTGCCACAGTATGCGCAGCAAAGAATTCAAAATAGAAAAAAAAAAATAAGATGATGGTCTCAAGTTCATATTATAAGAGATACAATTGGAAAAAAAATGTGGATCTTTAATCTGAAGAAAGAAACATCAAGATGAGGCTTGAAAGCTGTGCCAAAGTGGAAGGGGTAACTTGCAGGGGGAAAAAAAAAGGTGTTTCAATTCCTGATTTTTTTCAATAACAGTTTGGTCAACCACTATTCACATATGTGGTAAGGATTTCTTTTCAGTATGAGTTAGTGTAGCTGGCCACTGAGTTCCATTCTCTTTCTAGAATTCGGTGATTTGATGATCTCTATACTCTCAAGACAACTCCCATGTTTGATACTTTCTTTAAAACATATCCTTTTTTTGGCTAGAAAGTTTAATTCTGAGATCACTTCTTATGGAATTTAATCATCTCACTAGGAGCTTAATATTAATTATTAATATTAATACTTTATACATAGACAGCTCTCTAGGACAATGCACACAAGCACATAGACCTTCTATGTTCTTCTCAAGGAGACTTCATCATTGCCTCAGCTGCTACAATAGCCTAAGTTGAAAAGAAATATTTTTTTTCAGTTTTCTGCACAAAAAGGAGGAAAAGTGCAAAAATATTTCTTTTTGGTTTTATGGTTAAGCACATTTAGTTCCAATCTACTTTTGCCTCATGGATGTCAATAACTGACTCCCTGGGGGGAATACTCTCACTTTCATTTACTTCACCTGTTGCACTCTGGACAAAATCCAGAAGTGAAACATTAAAGAAAGGTGTTTTGTTCTTGTTGGTGGTGGTGGTGGTGGTAGTGGTGGTGGCATTGGTATTGCTGTTGAAGATCTGAGCAGCTGTTTCTTTATTAGGAAAAAAGCCAGAACAAAGTGAACTTCCTATTAAGTAATTAGAGGGTCACTGAAATCCATCTTGTAAGAGATGCCAAAGCACCAATTCCAAAATATAGACTCCAGAATTTAATCAGTAATTGTCTCTTTCGTACTATAAGAACGTATTCATTCTCTCTCTGTGGAGAGGTTCAGACTATTCAATTTTTCAAAGAAAAGTTTCCATTCTAGTAAGTTCATTGAATTGATCATGTTATACTCTTGACCATGCCTTCTTACATAAAGAAACGTTCTCTAACAATTAGAGCTAATCACAAATATAATGTGTTACCTTGAGATTTAGTAGGTCACCCTTCAAAGACTATATAATTACTTGTTCAATATGTATTATGAGATTCTTAATCAAGAATAATTTAGACTAAATGGCATTTAAAGTCCTTTGTAACAATGAGAGTATGTGATTGTGGTATCTTATAATATAAGATTCTTTCTCATTCTTCTACACTATTTTCTTTCACCTGAAAGCCATTTTCCCTCTGATATTCTTTATTCTGATGTTCTATATTCTAAAGTTTTCTCAGTTCTAACATTCATGTTCTACTTTCTCATAGTCTATGTTCTAGAGACTCTTCCAGTTCTGATGAATTATTTTCTATTTTCAAAATAAATTAAATTTTATCATCTCTTCTAGCTTTACTTTCAATATTTTATAATCTCATTCCTTGTATCTGTTATTTAAATGACTTTCCCAAGTTCATGCAACTGGTTAAAGTTCAGACAAGAATTAGACCCAGATATTTTTTGATTTTCATTGTAGTGTTTGTTCCTCTATAACACCAGACCTTACTAGTATTTAGGAAAGTAATAAGGCATGTGAAATGCCAAGATGCTTTATGAAAGTCATTAAAAATGAGCTTCAGTTATCCTAGGAAATGGAATTTCTGAGCTGTTTTTTCAGATATCAGAGTTAGATATTTCTGCTTTAAAATTGTAATTTGGGGGGGAAAATTAAGGTGACCCTCATCATGCTGGATGAATTCCAGAATACAGGAAGCAAGAATAGAAGATGATAGCTAATTTATGGAAATTATAGTGGATTTGGAAATGTTGAAAAAGGGGCAAATAAGAGGGAGCAAAAAAGTTTGGAATCTGATTATAACATCCAAACTTAGTCATCTGATTTAAAATCAAAACCAGACCAAAAAAAAAGGACTTCTTTTCCTATGGTTTATGGTGAGTGATAAACAGAGTCCACCGTGTGGCCATAAAATATATATCTTTAGCTCCAGAAAATATGAGTCGTTCTGTCAGCGAAATGTAATGATTTAAGTTTATAGAGTTTCTCTTTGAAAGAATTATGAGACCTAAGTAGCCAATCATTCTAAATGATGTGCATTTGGAAATTATGAACTAAGGCCAACTGGCATCAGGATTTTAGTACAATTTAGTCATGAATTTACCTATTTGAAATTATTGTTTAGTTACACATTTCTTATGGCAGCTGGAGTGGCAGCATATTAATGGCAATAAAACCTCATTAAGGTGACATTAAACTTCTGAGAGAAGACCATAAAACTAAACAGAGAGCCCGGCATCAAAACTCTGCTTCTTCTGGAACTAAGTCAACTTGGAGATAATAAAGACTTTCAAAAACCTCTACAAAGAGCCAAGAGGGTCCACTGAAAAACCTCAGAGCTTTAGAACAGGAAAACCCCAGCTCGCCAAGAAGACTAATGAGCGTATAAACCATAGGAAATTCTGAGATAAAGCTTTCTTGGAAACCTTAAAATAGCAAATGTGGATGTGAGTTTCATTAACATATGGACACTAAGGGAAAAATACTGAGAAGTAAAATAATCTTTGGAAATAATTCTTTGAAAGATTTGCTCTGCTCCACTAAGCCTCCAATTCTAAGGCTGCCATTTTATAAATAGATTCAGCAAAGTAGACAATTAAGTAAGTAGGAAAAGCTGCACAGAACTTTGCCCATAATTGTTGTTCCGTCATTTTTCAGTTGCGTATGACACTTTGTGACCCTATTTGGGGTTTTCTTGGCAAAAAAATTGGGGTGGTTGGCCATTTACTTCTCTAGCTCATTTTACAGATGAGCAAACTGAGGAAAACAGAGCGAAGTGTTGCCCAGAGTCAAATAACTAGTGTCTAAGGTCAGATTTGAACTCAGGAAGATGAGTCTTCCTGACTCCATGCCTGGAATTCTATCCACTGCACCACATAGCTGCCTAGCCCACAGTTGACCCTCAACAAATGTTTAATGAATAGAAATGAATGGAAATAATGTGTGTGTACATATGTACATATGTATGTATGTTTATGTATGTATACATATGCACATATGGGGGAATTGCAATGATTGTCAAAATGAGATATAGGAGAAAATTAGCATCACTTTTTTCTTCACTATTAGGAAATTATGATGAGATTTATGTAGTACTTCAAAAGATCTATATCTTTTACCTCTTAGTTCTAGTTCTGCTATCTGAGACCATGAATGTTGTCTAAACTCGATTTTCTAAATACAGATCCTTTATTCTTTTATTTTATTTTTTAACAGTAACTTAAAATTTATAACCACTGAAAAGATGACACTTTTAGAAATAATGGAGACCTTAGAGATCATGATTGAATATTCACAAATGGAAAGTTAAAAAGTTAAAGGTGGATATTTGAACAGAGTATTTAAGACAAACATATTAAAGTAGGTAACTGTTTAGTTAGTAGATGACCTCTTCCAATAAGTTGCCCAAAGAGTAGAAGAAAAACCTGTAGAAGTAAATTATGTTACCTAGATGTTCAACAGCTCTATATATTGGGTCATACCATATACTCACTTAATCTATACTTTTCTTGGCAGTAACAACAGTAAAGGAAAACAAAACCTGATTTCTATTCTTTTAAAAACCAAGGAAACCATATAAAAATAGCAGCTGGGACAATTTTGCCTTTTATATATACATTTTATTTGTTGGTATTTCCAACATTACAGAGCCAGGCTTCACTGAAAGAACCTTTCTTTTGATGTTCAGATCAATGGATGAAATACCAACATATATCATGAACAAAACTATACATATTAAAAACACAACAACAACAACCAGATTAAGTAAGGGTACTTGAACAATAAAAACAAGTTAAACAAAAATAGTCTCTCCTTCTATTACAGGTGGACATTGAAGTGGATTTAATTCAATTTTCTTTAAAAAAGAAAAACCCAAATCTGAAACAGCTTAAAACTTATCTAAAATGCATAAATTTTTTTTTATCAAACTACTGGTGTCCAGCTCCATTTTCTGTTTTCAACTCTTTTGGTGTAGGCTCTTCTTTTTGCAAGTTCTTCTTGTGTCCTTTTAAGGGATCCTCCAGCATCACCATTTTACTGTTCTTCATCACTATGAGAAAAAAAAAAAGATTTTGCCTTGGAATTGTATTTTTCCTTTATTGGGTGCACCCTGAACAGCTTTACTACCTCCTCTTCCTTTTCTTTTAAATTTATGACCTTTTGACTTCAACTTATTTAGGAATTCTTGTTGGCCTTCAATGATTTTTTTCAAAGCTTCTTTTTCTGTCTCTCCTTCTAAAACTTCCCATGTTACCTCTTTGTTTCTTAATTTTAAGTTTCCATTATTTGCTTCATTGGCTTTGTCCAGTGCTTCTTTTGCCTTTTCTTTAAATAAGATTATTCCCTCTTTTGTTCCTCTGATGAAGTCTATCCACTTTATTTCTCTGTGATTAGACAAAAATGTGTGAAGATCTTCTCTACAGGTTTGATCATCTAAATCATCAGAAAATTTCAGCAAGCATCCAATCTTTTCATCCAGGGCTTTCCAGCTTCATTATTTACATGTTGGAATGATAAAGAATGTTACACTTAGACCCAAGAAGTCAGTACTTGCCAATTCAGCATCTTCTGCTTGCCTCGGTTTTTCTTCTCTTCTTTAGCTTTTGCTTTAGCTTCTACTTTGTTTTGCTTCCTTTCTTCATTCTTTTTTGCAAAGTAATCTTCCTTTTTTTTTTTTCAAAGTAATCTTCCTTAAACAGTATCAGCAGCTCGTTATCTTCGTATTTCTGTCCAGGGGTTTCTCTAAACTTCTTGGCAGATTCAACACTATCAAACATAGCAAATATTGATCCCTTATGTGCTTTATCTAATGTTCTCCTCATTTGAATATTTTGTACTTCATCTTTACCTTCTAACCATTTTTTTTATGTCATCAAGGGTTGCACCTGTTGGAAAACCTTTAACGTAAATGGATCTGTTTTTTATTTCATTTTTATATGTATTTGTTACTTCAAGCAGGGGTTCATTTGGAGATCTTTGATTTTAATTTTATCCTCACTAACTTCCATGAGTTCTGCCTTTGATTTCTTTAGAGCACTTTTTATTACATCAAAGTCTTTTGTTAGTTTGCTCAATCTTAATTTGTTGGCAAATTTTAGGCTCCAGACCAGTCATTTTTTCATTGTCACCGTTCTCAGCCGTTGTGGGAGTCTATTCAGTGAGGTTCCGGCAGGGTCTGCAATGTCCTGCTATGATGCCCACAACTCATGAACTCACTCCTTGACTCCCTGTGGCAGTCAACACAGGTCCTTTAAATAACTTATGTAATCCCCTAGTCAAAGAATATCAGTGATGGAAGAGGCTCTTAGGGCATTATCAAATTTGTCCCATGTTTACCTAATGGGGGAATTGGGGATTGTTTCCTCAGTTATTTTCCACCACACCAAGAATGACTTCTATAATAACGTCCCTTGAAATTGTTATCCAAATTTCACTTGCAGACATTTTGGGAGAAGGTTCTTCAACACTAGAAGTTAAGACCATTTATTATTGGATGAGAATAGTCACCCAGTAAGATATTCATATTCATTGGCCCATTCAATTCTCTATTGGACATAAACCATAAGAAGGGCAAAAATAAAACAAAAACATAAAACATAAATGTACTAAGCTATTCAAAACGTACACGTGGTACTTTTGTTGGAGTAAATAATGAAACAAAAATAAAAAACATAAAGTAACAGAAGCAAAGTGTATGCACATTACTTAGAAAATAACAACTAAGACATATGAATGTAAAAGGATATGTTTTCATAGGAGAAGATAAATATAAGCAATTCTGAGAAACATTGGAAACATTATCGTATGAACTCTTGTACAATAAAGTAAACAGAATCATGGGAATAATGCACACAGATAATACAATATGTAAAAAACAATGAAATAAAGATAAACCTTGAATAATTATAATGATCAATATTTATCTTAGAGAATAGATAATGAAAATTTCTCTTGGTTGAGATGCAGCGGAATATGGGAGTGGAATGTTGTATTCATTGCCAATCATGGTTTTGCATGCTGTTTAGAAATAATTGTGATGTAAAGATGAAATTCATCAATACAACTATTAAATAATATAATAAATTAATGAAAAATTAAAACCTAGTTTATTAAATAAAGAGCTGGTTTACACCTGTTGGAAATAATGTGAAGAATATTTTTATTCCAATAGTAGTTGGAATAGATGGTCTCTAAGGATTTCTTCAAATCTGAGTTTTTGTGACTCTGTAACCAAAGACGAATGATCACCCATCTTCTTCTCAAAACCTCAAGTGTGGAGTAACTACTTCCAAATCAAGTTTATTGAATGTTTGAATAGTATAAATGTTGCTAAGTTTTTCCTTATATTGAGCTAAACTTTGTTGTTTTCTAATGTATACACATTGTTTCTTTTCTCTAGGCAAAGAAAAGTCTAATTTCTCTTGCACATGACAACCCCTCAAGTACTTGAAGATAGTGATTATGTCCTCCATATTATTGTTCAGTTTTACAGTCATGTCCAACTCTACATGACCCCATGGACCATTCATTTCCTTATTCAGAACATTATTCTTCCCTTTATTTTAATAATCTCTATATTAGAAAAGGACATATAGCTTATAATTTCTATCATAGATTAGATACTTGATATTCTCTCAATAGTACATATATGTGTGTGTGTGTGTGTGTGTGTGTGTATATATGTATGTATTCCTTAATGATATATGTTTCAGAAATATAACTATATCTATCTATCTGTCTGTGTATCTATCTTCTAACTTTTGTAATTACTGATCAGTGGTTAGTTGGTTAGTTGTGGGGAGCAGAATAAGATATATTGAACATACCAGTGGCTGATATTATCATAGTGATGCCTATTACTTCACTTGTGAAGCTATTCAAAAAACATACATTAAGCATTTGCTGTAGACACAGTATTGTGATATATCTGGTGAAAATAATGCAAAGTTTACTGAAGATGTGGTCACTGTTCTCATGGGGCTCATTAGCTCACATATCATAAATGTATATATGATATATAAATCACTTTCCTCAAAATCACCAGAAACATAGAGAATGCCTATTACTATACTCATCAAATGTATGGGCAAAATGAGGTATGGAGTGGTGAAGAATCTAATAATGAAGCTGGGCTTCCCTGCCAGGTTTCATGATTTTCGGTTGAACATAACCACTACAGTGACTCTCTACTTCTCTTCGAGTAAATTCACACATTCTAGAGAAGACGGTAAAATTTGTGACTAGCTTAGAGTCTAGAAGGATGTTTTTGAGAGGGGTTCAATGTCACAAATAATTGCTTAGTTTGTTTTAAAAATAACACTTTAAGGTTGATAATGAACTTTCTTTCGATCACACAACCTTGCGAATCAAGCAGTGAGAGTAATACCTACCTTTTACAATGGTTAAAGTGACAACAGATATTTCAAGTGGAGAAAAGAGTTGAAATTAGGATTGTGGAGGGAGCAGATGATGGAAGCTATTTTCAAGTATTTGATAGAGCACATGTGGAAGAAGAATTAGAATCATGGATCATAATTAGGAAGGTTAGGTAGAAATTGCACAGAAGATTTAGGATTAAGATATAGACTACCTTCCCAATAAAATTATCCAAAAGTAGGATGGACTGCAAAAAATAACCACAAATGAGTGAATAAAATTATTCATCAGTAAAGGGTTCAATTAGAGCCTGGATGACCACTCTTTAAGAGTGTGGAGAGGGTTTTCTCTTTTGGGAGCAATTGGTACATAATCACCCTTGGAGTCCCACCCAAACCAGAGAGTCTGTGGTTCTCCTAAACTTTGAGAGATTAAATGAGTTGATCATGATAGCACAGTAAGCCAAGATCTATATCTTGTCTCAAACTCAGGTATTCTGATTCCAATCCCAGAGCAGTTTCCATTAGATTACTTTACCACTCTGTGTTGGGAAAAGTCATTCACTGCATTCCAAAGAGAATCATGTGATTCAGTTGCTGCATTTTTACAATTGGCAGATGTTTCCAACATGTTTTGTGGATGAAAAAAGTGAGAATTGATTGTTCAGCAGAGAAAAAGTCAAGAAACTCTCTGTTTACTAACTGTCAGATTTACATTCAAATGGAAAACATAGTTCCTGGATTGTGGCTCTCTATGCATAAAAACATAATGAAGGAAAATTCATTTTAAGCTACTGGTCTACCCAGACAGCTTAAATGTTTCTAACTTGCCCATAATCTGAAGATCACCTTGAGTATTCCAGAACAATTACTGCAATGATAGCTACAGATGAAATGAAGTCAAATGCACAAAATTTATCTTCATGCACAGTTTTCTCCATAGCAAAATGGCCACCATCTGTCTTTGCTCCTTTGACATTAGATTGATTAGTTAATGGGCTTCTCAAGCAAAATATCAACTCAGACAAATTACTTTCTGTGACTTTTTTGTGTGTCAAAAGGGAATATCAAATATCATGTCTGATAGCTTTTAAATCACCATATTTCTTGCCAGGGCATCCTTAGCATAGTTTTAAAAGATCTCTAGGCAGTAACTAAAACATTTTTTTTTCAAATTTTTCATCCATTAAGGTCACATTAGTTGTATAACTGCAGACAAGTCAAATCCATTCCCTGGATCTCTATTTCTTCATCTACAAAAGGGTGAAATAATGCAAATAAGTCACTCTGATTTACAAGGTGACACGTCGGGGTAGTAGAAAGGGTGCTGGATTTTGAATCAAGAAGAAGTCTTTCCCCTGATTCTTACTAAGTATGTGACCATTGGCAATTCATTAAAATTATATGGGACTCAGCTTCCTCAACTGTAAAATATAAACAAAATGGTAGTACTCAGTATAGAGTGCTGTTATAAACAAAATCATATGTGCAGATCTCATTGCAAACCTTAAAGTAATATACGCATTTCAATAATATTTATTATTATTATTATTATTATTATTATTATTATTATTATTATTATTATTATTATTAGTGGTGGTGGTGGTGGTGGTAATTAAATGGTACAGCAGACAGAGCGTTAGACCCAGAGTCAGGAAGATCTGAGTTCAAAACCAGCCACAGACACTTACTAGCTGTGTAACCCTAGGCAAGTCACTTAACCTCTGTTTGCCTAGGATGCAACTAGATAGCTCAGTGGATAGAACGCTGGGCCTGGAGTTAGGAAGGGCTCACTTCAAATCTAGCCTCATGTAATCATTAGCTATGTGATCCTAGGCAGGTCCTCATCTGTAAAAAATGAGGATATGTATGTAATGTAATGTAACCCCAAGGTTACTGTGAGGATAAAAGGAGATAATATCTGGAAAGCATTTTGCAAACATTAAAACACTATATAAATGCTAGATGATGATGATGATGATGATGATGACTGTAGCACTAGTATTAGTAGTGTTACCTACTACAAATCAGGACTTGACCTCTGATTTTATTGGTATAAAAAACTCTGGTGAACTCTCTCAACCAATCCATATCAACAGCCTTTTTGTATGGTTTATAATATTAGAGTTTCTTAGATCACTGAAAGGTTCAGTGACTTGTCCAGCATTAAATAGCCAGTGTGCATCGTTTTTATTAATTAGTAATTTCCAACTCTTTGTGACCCCATTTGGAGTTTTCTTGGCAAAGATATTGGAGTGGTTTGCTATTTTCTTTTTCAGCTCTTTTTACTGATGAGGAAACTAAGGCAAACAGAGTAAAGTTACCTACTTAGGTTGGCACAGTTGGTAAGTGTATAAAGCCAGATTTGAATTCTGCTATTCCTGACTCCAGGCCTAGCACTTTATACACGGTGCCATCTAGCTGCCCATAAGTATGAGCATAACTTATTGTCTACTGAGCAATGTTGATATTATTTTGGATTTTTTTATGGCTAAGTCCACTTAAGAATACTGTCTTTGAGGCATTATTGGCTTATTTTGATATTGTATCTAGCCGATCAGAATGGGGCAGCTAGATGGCACAGTGGATAGAAAGCCGAGCTTAGAGTGAGGAAAACTTCCTAGCTGTGTGACCTTGGGCAAGTCACTTAATCTGTGTCACTGGAGAAGGAAATGGCAAAGCACTCTGGTATCTTTGCCAAGAAAGCCCCATGGACAGAGTCCATGGGGTCACAAAGTTCAGATAACACTGAAAAAATGACTGAACAATAACAAGTAGTCCATTTGCCATCCTGCTTCTTCTACTTTGGACATACTCTAACTTTCAAAGCCCTGCTTCACCTCTGGGGACCTGAATTAAAGATGGAAGAAGGAAAAGAGATGCATCACCTCCTTTGTTCTGGATTCTCCACCTCTGAGAACACAGCCTCACACTGCACTAAAAATCAAGTTAGGCTAAAAACTAGAGGCTATCAATAAAACAAGGGAAAATGGTCATTTCATTCACTGAACCACCAAATCTCAAAATTTGAAGAAGCCTCAAAGTTAATCCAGTCCAATCCAGTAGCTCAGTAGATAAAGCATTGGGCCTGGCCTTAGGAAGACCTTAATTCAAATATAGCCTCGGACTCTTACTAGATGTGTGTACCTGGACAAGCAACTAAATGTCTGCCTCAGCTTTCTCATCTGTGAAATGGGAAGAATCATAGTACCTACTTTTCAGGGTTGTTATAAGGAATGAACAAGATAATTATAAAATTCTGAGCATGGTGTCTGGAGCATAGTAAGGGTTAAGTAAATGTTTGCTATCATACATTGTTATGATCTGTACAGAGAAGAGAGTTCATTTCTATAATATTCCTTAAAAATTGGATAGATTTTTTAGACACAGCATAGTGTGCTGTGAATATTCCTGATTTTGAAGTCCAAGGACTAAGGCTCACAGAAACTTAGAGTTATAAAGTTGACACAGACTTTAGCAAACATTTATTTTAAGCTACAAAGAAAACTTCATTAGAGCATACCTTGCAAGTGATCATCTATTCTTTGATTAAAAGCCACCAGAGAGGGGGAAACTGCCCCCTCTAAAGGCACGGTTCCAGTTTAAGACAGGTCCCTTTTAAGGAAAGTTTCTTTCTCCTCCTTCTCTTCCTCCTTCTTCTCTTCCTCTCCTCCTCCTCCTCCTATTTCTCCTCTCTTCCTCCACTTCTCCCTCGTCTCCTTCCCCTCCTTCCCCTCCTCTTTGTCCTCTTCTCCTTCTCCTCCCCCTGCTTTTGCTGTTTTTCTTCTTTCTTCTCATCTTTCTTAAATTCCTAATCTCCCTTTTTCTCTCCATTTTACCCTGACTAGATGGCTGAACTCCACTGCTGACCAGCACAGGAGCTCAATGAATATACTGGATCAGTTTTAGCCTAAGGCTTCCCAGAAGCAGAGACCACAGGTCTGTATCAGCGTGGCTGAAAAGGTTATTTTCTGCCTAACAGTTCAGTGACCCTTTTCATATGTGTGACTTCAAGGGCCATCTCCATTCATCCTGATGAAGGCCTGGTCACTGGACTCAGATGGCTAGAGAGGAGAAAATGAGGCTGGTGACCTTACACAGTCCTCCTTATTCAAATTAAAGTCAATTGTAAGTCATGTCATCATCTCCCCGATGTCATGGTTCTCTTTGAGAAGGAAGGACAAACACAATATATAGGCTTCCTATTGCTGTTTTCTGCTTGCGTAGTTCTAGTGTCTTTGGATAATGTTTTGAGCTCTGTACACCTCTCCTTTACTTTTACACTCCCCCTCATCCCCAAAAGGATGTCCTTGTCCCCGCAGAAGCTTATTCATATAGGGAACTATCATTTCTGAGGCATTCAGTAAATGTATTAACACTAAAGTGATTACCGCTGAGGATCTATGAGATGTAATGGGGAGATCACTACCAAGGATTCAGGAATCACGGCACCTAGCCTTGGATCTGTCATTAACAGGTTGTGCAACTCTAATCAACTTACTTGTTCTCTCTGGCATTGTGTTAAAATGTAGTGCTCTAAAGGAAGTTTGAAAGTGGACATAAATAACCAGGACAATGCTAGTATTACTGTGTTAAATTTAATATATACTTTAAAAAGAGAAACAATCTGTATGAGATAGTGAGTCACAGTTGCATATGAAATCCTCTTTTTTTTTTCTTTGTATATGGAAGCATTCATTTTTGTTGTTTCTCAAGTTTGTTATATATAAAAAAAGAAAATTTAGGTAAAAAGGAAGAAATAAGCTCCATTCTATATTATATGATCAGATATTTTATTTTTGAAGCCCGTTCCAGCACAAACATTCTAAATTCTAATAGCCAATGTTTGAAGATTCTTCCTACACTTAATATTGCTTCCAGGTGTAGCAAAGGGCTGTATCTCACATGTAGAATGGACCTAAAGGGATGGAGATGCAGAACAAGATATCTCTAACCTCTTCTCCTCCTGTCCTTCTTCAAGACAGACTTTATTTCCTGGCAAAAGTGGAAGCAGGAGATTGGGGATAGATGCTTGGCCACTCTGCTCTTCACAGAGAGAGAAGGTATCAGGCTCAAATTATATCTACCTGCTCCTTTAAGTATGTTTAGTAGTGGATGTGGTCTTTCAAGATCCAAATTGAACTTCTGATCATTGTTCTTTAATTGGGGGAAGGAGAACTGATGTTTTATATCCTAGGTTTGGATTCTTTCCCATCAAATATCAGTTCCAGAATGAATACATTGAGCAATTCGTAAAGAATCCATTAACTCAAGTTGAAAAAAAAAACCAAAGAGAAAGTATACAGAGGAGAATATATACACACATACACAGAGACACATATACATGCATATATGTATATATCTTTGTGTATAACACATGTATGCATCTATGCATACACACGTACATGTACACACATATACATATGTGTATGTATATGTACACACACATATCTCATGTATACATATATATATATATATATTATATATTATATATGATATATATATAGAGAGAGTCTTTCCCCTAACCAACATGAAACGGGTTTTTGTGCCTTCCATCTTCTCTCTTGAAATTGGAAGCCCAAAGTACCTGAAGCAACTGTAGACCCCAAAGAAACTGAAGAGATCTGAAGAGCCTCTTGAGGTAGAACAGGAGCAAACTTCTCCCCTCTAGTACTCTCCTCATCTCCAGCCCACCCCTCATTATGGTCCCTGGCATTGATCTCTACCAGTGAAAAGAGCAAAATATGATATTGGATGAAGCTTTATCTCAAGCGCATTGAATTTCTAATACTAGAAGTTCAGATATTGATGGCAGATTTCTATGGTACATAACTTAAGACACGGGCCATTTCCAGGGTTCCTTTAATCAGAAAATTTTCCACTTAATCTACCTTAGAATAAAGCCAAGGGTAAGTCTAGTCTAACTCTAGGCATTCCATCAAATTGCAGAATTTTTGTGAGTTGAAAGGCACCTAAGTCACCAGCTAATTCAACCAATAAATGAAAATGAATGCTCACTACGACATACGCAACAATTGCCTATCCATACTTTGGTCCCCTAATTATAGGGGAACCAACCACCTCCTAAGACATATTATTCAGCTTTTAGACAGCACTAATTGTTAGGTTTTTTTTTCTATTTACATTCTGGAAATTGCTTTAAAATTTCAAACTAAACATAATCAGTTGTTCATTGAAAGGTTTATAAGAAAAACAAATACTCAGAGCCATCTTCCTTCTCTGTCTCTATTATCCTCGTGATGTTATTTGCAAAACCTGTTTCTCCTTCCCCTGTGCCTCCAAAAAACCATGCAGTAGAAGTGGACAATGAGTTGCCATGGTAGTGCTTATGGTTGCATAGAGGCAGCTTTATAATTTTAGTATGTATAATGTTAATAAGAAATTTCAATATATGATTATGAATATGTAATATGAACAGTTGGCTAAGACATTTACATAGGACTGGTTACCTAAAAATGGACATTATAAGATGAATTGACAACCCTTGAATGAACTCTGGATCAATTTTTACTAATAAAATAGATGAAAATATTAGTAATAATAATATCCACATTTATGGAACTTATAATATGAAAGTTTGTTTTGTTTTGTTTTCCACTACAGCCTCATGGCATTGATAGCATCATATTTTAGAAAGGCTAGCATGAGTTTAAATTAGACTCTACCTAGAGTGATGAAAGCACTGGGATCTTTAACATATGAACATTACTTAAAGGAATTAGGACTATTTAACCTGTATGAAAGAAGATTGGAGATGGTGAATGGAATAAGTATTGCCCTTGAGTCTTTGAAAGGATTCCACGGGAAAAACGGATCGTTTATTTTGTTTCGCCACAAAGGGTAACACAGAAACAATGAATGGAAGCTATAGTGAAGTATATTTTGTCTCTATATATTTAGATGATGTACACACACAGAAATACAACACATATACATATGTGTACACATACATATACATATGCACATATATGTAAATATTGATATGTGTGTGTGTTTATGAAAGACACATACACACACACATTAGGCAAAAAGGAATAAGAGCACACTTAAGGGAGTAATGTGTAAGAAGTCTGGAAAAGTAGGAGGTAGGGTAGGTTGTGAAAGGCTCTGAATGCCAAAAACAACATTTCTTATTTGATCCTGGAGGCCATCAGAAGTCACTGTAGGTTTTGAAGGTGGTGGGAAGGGGACAAGATTCAGCCTTCACTTTAAGGAAATCACTTTAGGGGCTGAATGGAAGATGTTTTGGGATGGAGAGAGACTTGAGGCAAGCAGAAACATCAACAGGCCATTGAAATAATCTAGGTATGAGGTGATGTACTAGGATTATGACAGTGCCAGAGAGGGCATATTTGAGAGATGTTGCAAAAGCGAAATTAACAGAGCTTTGCAATACACTTGATATGGGACATGAGAAATAGAGTGCAATCCGAGATGACTTCTAGATTGTGAGCCTGAGAGACTGGGAAGACAGTGTTGACTTCTATAATAATATAGAAGGTAGCAGTAGGGGAGGGTTTAGGGTATGGTTGGGGAACCTGTGGCCTTCAAGGTCCTTGGGTGTGGCCTTTTGACTGAGTCCAAGTTTTACAGAACAAATCCATTTATTAAGGGGAATTGTTCTCTGAAGTTTAGATTCAGTCAAAAGGCCACATTTGGGGACTGAGAGGGCCACATGTGGCTTTGAGGCTGCAGATTCCCCACCCATGGTTTAAGGGAAGATATAATGAGTTATGAACATAATGGGTTGAAGATGTTTACGGAATATCCAGTTCAATATATCTGAAAGGCAGTTGGAGAGATGAAATAGGAGGTCAACAGAGAGATCAGGACAGGATAAGTAGATTTGAGAATCATCAGCATAAAGATGGTAATTAAATCCATGGAAATTTACGATATTGCTAAGTGAAGCAGTATATATAGAGAGAAGAGAAGAAGGCCCAGGCCAAAATCCTGAGGGACATCCTTATTTTTAGGTTTTCATAAATAATCAAGGACAAACATTAAGATCATATTTGGTTCAATGTATTTTGTGATAATTCCAGAAATCTCTCTGGGGAAAAGATTCATTAATGACTTTCATGCCCTTTGGAAATTTGAAGGAGCTTTAGGAATAAAACACCAAAAATAACAACAAATATTTCAAAGATCCATGATTTGATTGATATGGGCATTCATTGAATCCACAGAGATCACAACCCATGATCGCCTCAGCAAATGGTCTTCATAAATTACTGTGATTGAAAAATTTAGTCACTCTTCGAATAATTGTCCAGTGATGACTCTTTGTATTGAACTAGACTGATACTCAGGAAACATAGGTGTCATACATTCCTGAATTCATACTTAGAGCTTTCCTATTTTGATAGTGGCTGCCAAAATTTGCACTCATCTTGTACAACTTTCATAATCATCTCTATATCATGATTTAATGAAATCTAACAGATTCATTAAGTACCTAATATGTTCAAAAGATTGTGATAAGGCACTGAGAATATAAGGACCTAATACTCTATTGAATAATGACAAATAAAATTATACCCTAGTGGAGGGAAAGCAACAATAATTTATGATAATAAATTACTGTTATATGCAGGGTTGCTCTGGATCCAGCTTTAACCAGCTCACCAGCTGGTTTATTATTTATTATTTTGTCCGTGTGAGCATTTACACCACAAAAAAACAAACAAACAAAGAAAAAAATACCTAGGAAAATACTACAAAATAGGGATTGGCTTATTATCTTGTTGGTTGTCTAAACTTAACAAGGTGATAATGAAAATGTTAATAATGGAATTTAAACTTAAAAGTGTATTGCTTGTGAATTATAGACACAAACATACATACACACATATATATGTGTGTGTGCATATAAACATATATTATGTATGTGTATTATATATTTATTTACTTACTCATTTATTTATTTGTTTATTTTTATTTATTTATTTAATTATTTCAGAGCTTAATCTTGAGCATATCCTCATTAAAGGATAACCTAAAGTTTAAAAAAAATACTTTAGAGCAACAATAGCTTTCAGTGATCTCTGCTGCTGGTTCTCTTGGAGACCTGACTTTCTACTGAGTTATTACTATTTTCAATACTCTTTGATTTAATTTTCCCTAAAAGTACCTGGAAAATAAAATGAAGTGATTATGTCTCCTCTCCAGCCTGCCCTCACCTACAGGTCACTGTAAAATCAACCACCTCCCAACTTTTTTTTATTGCTCCTTTCCTTTTCCCCTCTTTTTTCCTTTCAGCCTCCCATCCAACCTTCCCCCACCTCCCACAAGACAGCCCAGAGTACCTACTCCACTTTGAACCATAGTTCACTTCTCCCTCCCTAAATATAATAGGCCTATTACCTCCAGAAGCTGGACTGCAGGTTGGACTCACACTGTTTATGGCCACTCATACTGTTTTGATATGTCATCATCAACCACAGTTTTTCAAGTCAACAGGGAGTTGTCTAAAGATTAATCATCTACTTGGCCACTTCTATCTTCTGGCCCAACAAGACTTACAACATGCTCTGTATTGGAATCTCTAGACCTCTATGCATTCTCATTTACCCAACAGCTGAACTCTTCTAGGGGTGCTGTCTTTCCCAATTAAAATGGGAGTTCCTTGGATGTTGGAACTGACTCCCTTTTCCATTTATAGCCTCAGCATTTAGCTAGCTGAGTGCTTTGCGTGGTATTTGATAGATGTTCCTTCAATCTTTCATTCATTTTCTGTGAAAGATCATGGAGATTATTGGCCTTTCAGTCAAGAATATCCTGAGAGCCATATTGGATAAATACTGCAGATACCTAATTTGTCTTGGAGATGACTCTTTACAAACTTTTTAAACACCTTTTCTGAGAGATTAATATCTTAGAAGTGAATATGAAAAAGGAATCAGGGCCATTGAAGTTGAAGGACCAACACAGATTCTACAAAATATAAAGGTTCATATTTTGATAGACTAAATCACAGAATCTGAGAGTAAGAATAATACTATTTACCATCTACATACTTCTTTTATATTCGTGAAGCACGTTGGATATTAGCTTATTTGGTCCTCAAGACAATCCTGTGAAATAGGTGTCATTATTATCACCATTTCCCAGATAAAAATCTGACATCAAGAGTAGTTAAATATTATGGCCTATCTCACAGAACTAATAAGTGTGTAATATAAAATTAGAACTCAGCTTTCCCTAACTCCAAGTCTAGCATTGTATCCACTGTTCTAACCACCTCTAAAGCATGTGGCTTACAATACTCTCAAATGGACCCAAAACAGATTGAAAATCAATTGGCAAATATTTAACAAAAAAAATAAAAATACTATACAATATAGATAATGTTATATGGTTTCTTATATATGGTTTATTGGCCCCCATTTACATTTGAATTTGATACCAATGATCTAAGCCATTCAGGAAAGCATCCATAAAAATGAACCCATAGTTAAATGGTGTGTACCTTAATATATGAATTAAATTTTTTTACCATTAGTACCATACAAAAGTGGAATTATCTGATTACTAGAAGTATTCAAGGAAAAGCAGGATAGCTACCTCTTGATGTCCCAGAGGAGCTTCAATTATTGTTTGATAGACTGACTCCTTTTGTTCTTTACAATCCTCTTGTTTTATTATGTATCTAAACCCTCATTTGGTAAAGAATGTGATATTCTCTCTAGTACTGAACATGATGAGGTTAAAACTCTGGATATGGAATTCCAGGAACTGGGTTTGTGATTGCATTCTGTTGCTCTCCACTTGTATGAGATTAAGAGAGTTATGTTAGCATTCTAAGATTTAGTTCTTGTATCTGTAAAATTAGGAGGTTGGACTAAGTGGTTTCTATGCTCTTTCCTACTCTAAATGATTTGTAAACCACAGATATGTTCCTTATCAACAGGCTCACAATTATTGGCCATTCTAGTTGTCATTGTTTTTAATTGTTCAGACACTGACTGAATGTATTGGAAGAGAATTCAAACTGTGTGCCTCACTCTTGTGCCTCGCTCTTTTTGCTGTGCAGAAATTTGTCTTGTTTTTTTAAATGTTATTTTCCAATATAGGAGCTGAACTGTGATTTGATTAAATTTAAGAAAGATTTATTAAAATCCTACTATATCAAGGAATTGGCTATGAACAATACTACAAGGCAGAAATAAAATAGCCCCTGCCTTCAAGGACCTTACTTTTTTTGAATACTTTTTTTTTTCACCAGGACCTGATCATATTGAGAGTGGGGATTGCCTTTTACCTTCCCTTGTATCTCCAGTGCTTAGCATAGTGCCTGGTATATAGTAGAGACACAATAACTGTTTATTAATTGTTTGATCATTGCCAGTATGTTTTTGGTTGGAGGGAGCAAGTCAAGGAGGGGAAGAGACTGCAGGACACATTTCTTGGGTAAGGACAGGGTAACATTTAAAATCCATTTGCTTTCTTGTCCTGTGCATTGAGAGAGAGAAAGAGAAAGAGAGAGAGAAAGAGAGAAGAGAGAGAAAGAGAGAGAAAGAGAGAGAGAGAGAGAGAAAATGATGATGATGATTTTAAAATTAGAAGGTATAACAATAATAATGATATTAGCTGGGATTTATACAGCACTTGTAGGTTTATGAAATATTTTACATATATTATTTCTTTGGATCCTCACAACTCTGCAAGGTAGGTGTTGTTTTTATCTCCATTTTATAGATAAGGAAACTGAAACTCAAAGAGGTTCAATGACTTACCCAGTATCATGTAGTTAGTAAATACCTGAGGCAGGATTTGCATTTGGGCCTTTCTCATTCCAAGGCCAATACTCTTTTCTTGTTTTTGTTTTTGCTTTTAGCTAGGCAATGGGGTGAAGTGACTTGCCCAGGGTCACACAGCTAGTAAGTGTCATGTGTCTGAGGCCAGATTTGAACTCAGGTCCTCCTGAATCCAGGGCTGGTGCTCTGTCCACTGCACCACCTAGATGCCCCACGAATACTCTTTGCACTTAGCCATCTAGCCCAACCCATTCCTAAACAGGAATTTGCTTTATGATATATCTTGCAAGTTGTCATCTAGACACCGCTTAAGGCCTTTGATGAGCAGCAGCCTTGTACTTCTCAAGACAGTCCATTTCATTTTGGAATATTTGTAATCATTAAAAAGGTTTTTTTTTCTTTTTATGGAGCTTAAACTTGCCCCTGCACCTTCTCCCTCATGTTCCTTGTTCTACCCTGGTTCATACTCAATGAAATTCAAAGCCTGGTAATGGCCGTGCATGTCTTATCTCTCTTTTAAATAGCAGTTTCCCCCCTTCCCCACAAAGTGAATAAAACTATAACATCTCCCTCACATGTATAGATCTTTTCACCTGGGAAGAAAAGGCACATGCGCACTTTGGAAGCAGTTATTTTGTGAGTAATCATTTCATGGCATTGTGGGCTTTTGAGATAGGTGAAAGTTAACCCCTGGGATGAGAAAGTCACTGCTTCCTTGCTAAAAACACAAGGGCCAGAAAGTCAAGGGAATGTCCCTAGAAAGATGAAATTGGTACCCTATAAAGCCAAGAATGCTCTTGGAAATATGGTGATGGCACTCTCTAAATTACTCATTCTAGGGAAAAATATCCAGTTGCCTCACTCTCATAAGAGCTAAATATATGCTCAAAATCTCAAGTCTCTCTGTTGATCACTTCTGGATGTGATATAACTTGTCAGATTCCTTCTGACACTGAAAATGTACATCAATTTAAAAAAAAATTCTATTGTGTGTCTATTTCTTAGCATATAATTCTGTCAAACCATCAAACAGTGTAATAATACTTCTAATGGCTTAATTTTAACACAGTCTGCTCAAGGTCCCTTGGAACACAAAGCTATCCTGCTTGCGAGGGTTTATTTTTTCTCCTTTTATAAGCCTTTTCCAACTTTGAAAATTGGCTACCTCACAGCTCCTAGTATGACTCCTTTAGGAATGCTCAGAATAGCAGAAGAAAACCTTTTCAGTTTCTTTTCTTTCTAGACTTGTGTGAGGCATCAATCTGTCCAACTTATCCATTGTACTTTTTGGGTTATGGGAACACATGGTCTGCATGTTGATGAAGACATTTAGCCAGGAAACCTCACTCTCCCTGGATTGATGTATTTATTCTTTCTTTCTTTTTTTTTAAATTAATTTATTTTGATTTATCAACAATCACTTCCATAAGCTTTTGAGTTTTAAATTTTTATCCCTCTCCTTTCCCCCCTCCCTCCCTAAGAAGGCACAAAATCTGATATAGGCCCTACATATACGTTCCTGTTAAACATATTTTCACATTAGTGATGTTGTAAGGAAGAATTAGAACCAATAGGAGGAACTACCAGAAAGAGGAAACAAAACAAAATAGAAGGAAAAAAAACCACAAATAGTATGCTTTGATATGCATTCAAACTCTATAGTTCTTTCTTTGCCTCTGGATAGCATTTTCCATCATGAGACCTTTGGAGATATCTTAGATCCTTGCATTGCTGAGAAGGGCTAACTCTGTCAATGTTAGTCAATGACAACGTGGCTGTTACTATGTACAACATTCTCCTGGTTCTGCTCACTTCACTCAGTATCAGTCCATACAAGTATTTCCATGTTTTTCTGAAGTCAGCCTGTTCATCATTTCTTATAGCGCAAGAGTATTCCATTATATTCACATACCACAACTTCTTCAGCCATTCCCCAATTGATGGGTATTCCCATAATTTCCAATTCTTTGCCACTACAAAAAGAGCTGCTATAAATATTTTTGTACATGTGGGTACTTTTCCCATTTGTATAATCTCTTTGGGATACAGCCCTAGAAGTGCTATTGCTGGGTCAAAGGGTGTGCATATTTTTATAGTCCTTTGGGCGTAGTTCCAAATTGCTCTCCAAAATGGTTGGATCATTTCACAACTCCACCCACAATGCACTAGTGTTCTGATTTTCACGCATCTTCTCCAACATTTATCATTTTCCCGTTTTGACATGTTGGCCAGTCTGATAGGTGAGATGTGGTACCTCGGAGTTGTTTTGATTTGTATTTCTCTAATCAATAACGATTTAGAGCATTTTTTCATATGACTATAGATGGTTTTAATTTCTTCATCTGAAACCTTCCTGTTCATACCCATTGACCATTTATCAATTGGGGAATGACTTTTATTCTTATAAATTTGACTTAATTCTCTATATATTTTAGAAATGAGGCCCTTATCAGAGACTGGTTGTAAAAATTCTTTACCAATTTTCTACTTTCTTCTTAATCTTGGTTGCATTGGCCTTGTTTGTGTAAAAACTTTGCTGAATTTATTATTACTGAAAATGACAACCCAAGGATATTAAAAAGA
Organism: Phascolarctos cinereus; assembly: GCF_003287225.1. Classification (NCBI taxonomy): domain Eukaryota; kingdom Metazoa; phylum Chordata; class Mammalia; order Diprotodontia; family Phascolarctidae; genus Phascolarctos; species Phascolarctos cinereus. The sequence goes on from NW_027555625.1 coordinate 66,830,541, forward strand.
AAGAGATAATGCAAAACTCCCTATTATTCTATATTGGCTACTAAAAAAAAGTTGTAAATGCAAAAACAACAACAACAAAACCTGAGTAATACAGCTGAGTAAAAGTAAAATAGTTTGCTTCAGGCAGGAGTGAATTATCTGTTGTCAAAAATCTCAACGATCAATTGGTTACTTCAAAGCCTCCCAACTATCTGATCCCAAAGTATTTCTCTAACAGTTTTTTACTACTCCACTCCATATAAAGTTAAATAATTAATCTGTAAAACTTAGATAAGAGTATGAGGTGCTCAAATCATTCTACCTGTTGGGAAAGATACAAAAATTCGGTAAGACAAGCACATCGTTCACATTGAGTTTGACACTTAAATGGGAGCTACAGTAAGGTACAAACACAAGAAACTATTATACAAAACACTTCAGAAAGTGCATTAGAAAACAATAAGAGGATAGTTTAATGCATCGTGAAATAATGTTAATAGAATATTCTTATAAAAAAGTATTAGGACTATACCAATATTTTGCAATAATTATTTTATTAGCAAATAGTTGGAGGCAACAATCATAAGAAGTGCATGCTAACTATTACTATGTGAAGAAAAATAAATGAAAATGAATAGATAAACAAAGACTCCTTATGGAGATGGAATGAGTTTCTAAGACTTACATTTTATTTCTCACCATTCATGTATTTAAGTAAATAGTTAAACAACTCTCTATCCATTTTTTCATATTGTCTCTCTGACTGTGGTTAAAATTCTTAACCTCTTGGAGACTACACATTCTGATTTTGAGCGTAGAAGTACTATTCCTTAGATTGTGCATCTCACAGTTGTTGTGAAAGTTAAATGACATAAGGCGTGTATTAGGGAAGAACATCCCCTCTCCAGCACAGCTGATGTAATCAGAGAATATAGTCACACATGATGAAGTCTTAATATGTGAACGCTATGAATGTCTATCCTGTGATCTTTTTATTAGGTGCAGACTTTGTTGCATCCAGAAGGGAAAAGCACATCTGACAGAGCAAATAAGCTAGCCACTCCTCTGGAATGAATAGCATGATAAATCTCAGCACTTAGATTTTCGATTCAGGAGTTGAGTAGACCAGGCTTGGAGTGCTTTATGGGGACAGACAAATTGCCTATACATAAAATCAGGAAGAAGGGTAGTAGTATGAAACTTTCTTTCATATTCTTACCCCCATAACACATGACATTGGAGATACTGGACCAGTAGGAGATAATGCATACATCTAGTAACGACACGCACATAAGTCTAGGCATGGATCCATTAGAGATTTCTCCTAGCTGCTCAAAGTAAGGAAGGAAATAACCATTTATTAGGTGCCCATTATGTGTCGGGAACTGTGCTAAGTGTTTTACAAACATTTCATTTGATCTTCAAAGCAATTCTGGGAAGAAGGTACTATTATTACCCTCATTTTCCTTTGAGGAAATTGAGTCAGAAGGGACTCAGTTAAGTTTAAGTGACTTGGCCAAGGTGAAATAGTAAAGTATTTGAGGTCAGTTTTGAACTCAACTCTTCCTGGCTCTAGGTCTTGGGCTATATCTACTGCACTATTTGGAAGAAGCTTCAAGCAACATAACTGCCTAAAGCAGTGAAGAGTTAGGACAATGGACTCAAGAAAAAAAAAATAGACTCAGGTAACTCTGTTCTCTGGTCACCTAGTATATACACCTGACCTAAAGGGAGCTGCACGAGAGCTCCTTCAAAAGAGAATGGTTTTTCCAGTCCATGCAGTACCAGGATATATATCAGTCACTAGTTGTTACATGTATTTGAGATTATTATGGAACTCTAAGCTTGATCTCACTCTTCTTCCTGTGAAAACTGAGTACAGCATTTATGAGAAAGTGTGTTTCACACTTTTGGGGAATGAATGTTTTGCACCAACTCATATTACTATTTTTTCTTATTAAATGCCTTTAATAAAAAAATTAATCTACTGCTGAATTATTAATAGGAGACATAACTGGTGGTGGCTTGTTAGCCACAGTAGTGAGACTAGCCAATACAATATTATCTCTAGACTCAAAAATAGCAGTTACTCCTTTTGCAACCAAATCTGTTCAGCGTCATTGTAAAGAGTAATATGCTATGTGACTGTCAGCTATTGTTGTGGACCCCATGTTTTTGTGTGTCATGGCAAAGTCATAGTAGTATATACTTAGAACTTGAAGAAACCTTAGAGGCTATTTAGTTTGATGTTCTTATTTCACAGTTGATAAAGACAAGGTGCAGAGAAGTTCAGTAACTATTCCAATGTCACAAAGACATTAATGGATGGAGAGAGCACTTGTCCATGTCCTCTAACTCCTCTAAAAGGAGAGCCTGGGCTCTCTCTCCTGCACCTGGTGTGTATCTGATCACGCTATCATGAGAGTCAGGGTGGTTGAGTGTGTAATGGGGGATAGTCTGAAAGTCAGGATGATATGGCTTTAAATCCCACCCCCAACACACATTGCCTGTGTGAATCTAGAGAAGTCACTTGACCTCTTGGTTTCCCAGGAAGCTCTTTATAAAATTTCAGAATAACTGTTGCTATCCATCTGTTCTTCACTAAGAGTCACATCGGCTCATGAAATCAAATGCATAACCCCACCGAAAAAGAAAAAAAAAGATCACATTTGCTTCCTCAGTGTCCGTGTCACATGGTTGACTCCTGTTGAGTTCTTAAACTCCACATTCACTAAAACATCAGATTTCTCACCTCTGACTAAGATATTGCAACATTTTCCTAATTCATCTCCCTGCCTGGAATCTTTCACTACTCCAGTATATCATATATACTGTTGCCAAAGTAATTTTCCTGAAGCATAGATGTTAACATGGACTCTCCTTTTCAATCTAATGGCTTCCTATGGTGACTAAGTTGAAACACAAACTCCTCCTTTTAAAGCCTTTCACAAACTAGCCCAAAATATATTTCTAGTCTCATTGGACAATTCTTTCCTCTCCACTCCCTGTGATACATCCAAAATGGATTTCTTTCTGTTCCTTACATGGGACATTTCATCTGCTATCTCCATGCCTTTCCATTGGCCTTCCCTCATGCCTGAAATATACCGTCTTCACCTTTGCTCCATAGAGTTCTTCACCTTAAGAAGTAGTATCTTACGCATTATTTCACGAAGCCTTTCCTCATCCCTTTACCTTCTAATACTCTCTGTCCCAGACGATTTCATGTATCACTACTTTGTTTATATTTGCATTTATTCACTTTACATTTAGACATATGCTTGCTGTCTCCCCTTCTTCATTCTTCTTATCTGTATTCCCAGCAACCATCACAGCGTCTGGAGCATGGTAAGTGCTTATTAAATGGTAACTATTTCATAACAAGATTGATTTATGTCTGAATATCAGGGGTTATAATTGGTATTTATTTAGGAATTAAAAAAAAAAGATGCAGTTGGTGTAGCCTAGACACTATGGTCCAGATTTGAAAGGATTTTTAATCAGAAAGCCAAGTGTTACCATTGTGATGTATTCTTGAAAATGCACAAGTTTCACAGGGACTCAGCAATGATAAGCTATTTTCTCAAAAAGCTTTCCCTGTGCTGCATTGAATTCATGTCTCAAAGACGAGGAGAGGGATGTAACAATCTAAAGACACACCAGGTATAAGAAAGGAAGAGATTAACACAAGAGGTGTTGCATATCACTGTTTGCAAACTGACATCGAGGGCTTAGGTGATGCAGAAAAATGATTCTAATGAGACGTCACATTATCATTAAAGGACCCCTTTGCCATAGTATTGATGGAAGTCAGAGATCTTACCATGTCTTTCTTCTCTGCTCTTTTCTTTTCTTCTTTAAACCAAGACACTCAAGCTGAAGGATATTTTTAGCTTCCTGACTGGGGGTGAGTGATAGAGTATGTAAGTGGCTTGGTGAGTCTGAAGGTGAACAGTAGACAAACTTAATTGAGAGCCTTGATGGGATAGCCCTGTAAGGTTGCCTAAGAGCAGGAGATTGGCAGCAACATTGCACGGACAAACAAGATCAGACCAGAATCCTCAGGGGCTGTAATTCCACATGCTGTAGCTGTTAGGCTATTAGAAAAAAGCACTGAATAACTAAAGCAAGGATGAAGAAGCAGAGATATGACGAATTCCCATGAATTCAGATTATTATTTTCTTGGAAACATGATTAAAAAGATGATTTAATGATCATGAAAGTTACCTTGGTTGACCCCACTAGAAACATGCCTACATCCTACAAGAAACACCAAGAAAACATCAGCTCTTATGAGAATGAGCTGGGGAAATAATTAATAACAACAATAAAATAATAATGATGACAATAACTTACCCTACCTAGCACAGAGCCTTCTATGTCATGTTATTATTATATGAAGTTATTCAGTCCTGACAAGAACTCCATGAAGTAGACAATAAAGTTATTATTATTATCTCATTTTCCAGATAAGTAAAGAAATCAGAACAGTTCAGTGACTTTTCCAAAGTCATACAGCTTCTAGGCAGAAGAAAAGATATTGAAACCAAAATGATCTGGCTCCAAGTTTAGTGTCCTATCCACTACAGCGTTCATTCTTGGCTAGTCACTCTGAATTCTAGAAATGCAAACTGGAAGAATGAGCAGGTAATGATGTCCTATTTTTCTTATGTTTCACACTCAAATACCTTCCTGATGATCTTAGGTAAGTGACTGAGTATCTCTGGTTTAGATGAGCTCTGTAGGGTCTTCAAGTTCAAACATATTTACGTGCTAGGATCCTCTCTAGATCTAACATTCATTCATACATTTGTTATATACTCCATTGGCTCGTTTCAACAGTAGTTCTTTACTGTACAGGTCACAGCCATCAACAGCTTCATATCCTGTGCCTTGTTTTCTCATGGCTTCTCCTCAATATTCTTGCCTCTAGATCTCTTAATATGACATGGGTATCCATAGAACACATAGTGATCCATCAATTCTCCTCTATATCACTATATTGGAAGCAAAATTCTTTATTTGTAATATGCTAAAGCCTGCTCATGCTCAACACATATCTTTCAGTCAAATAATCAAGTATTTATTGAGTAATGACTACCAGGCAAGTGCTGAGAAAAAAAGTGGAAATACAAAGCAAAAGGGGAAAAAAAATGTTCCAGTTCTCAAGTTAGTCAAGCAATAAACATTTATTATGTGCTCACTGTGTGTCATGATAAGGCATAGTTCTAGGTTCTGAAGGAAATGGAGTTCTAGGAAAGATAGAATGTTTATATACACATTATATGTACTTATATATGCACATATGCATATGCATACATGTAAAGATATATATGTGAATATAGGTACACAATACAAATATGTATCTAGGTTTATGTGGACTTTATGCAAGCCCAGATCATCAAAAATGGAGGCACCTCTGTGGGAGATTAAAAAAAAAAGGTCTGTTTCTGGGAGAAGACATCCTTTGTTTCCTTACAATGTAGGTGGGGGTAGGGCCTTTGCATTGGCTGTTTAGCCAGGGTGGGGGAAAAGATTATATATTGAACTACCAGGCTGGGAAAAGCCCATTCTCTTTCCTGTTTTATTCAGGGAGTGAACGTCTTGTCCATCCGTCCCACAGGCCCTATGCATTGAGCTGTGTGAGGGGACCTATGGCCAAAAGTTTTGTTTTGGGGTTTGGTCTTTTTTTTTTCTTTCAGTTCTAAGCATTGGTGGCAAAGTCCCTGGATGCAGGAGCTCAAGCCATGGTGACCATGGAGCCAGACTCCCCAAGCAGGATATCGCTGCCATCCCAGCAAGTTAGCACTGAGAACCCAGGGTGCTGTCATACAAACACAGCTTAGGGGGCTTTGGACTTGGAACTCGGTGGGACTGCACTATTATGGAATAGAGTTAAACTCAAAACTTAACCTTCCTCTTCTCCCCAGAGATGGAGGTGGTATTTGGAGAGGATTATGCTCCCCAAGTGCTGGAATAAAAAAAATTACATATTGTTCTTTTTACACCTTTGAAGTAAATAATCCGTTATACAAGTTGATTTAACTGTTTAATGGTTAAAAGGAATTGGCGTATGTGGATCCCTGAATTGTAGAATCACAGTTAGTGGTATCTTGAGTTAAAGTAAAAAAAAAAAAAATAAGACCCCCTCCGGCCACTTAAGTTCAACAGAGAATCCTTGGGGATGGGTAAAATTTGTTTACCTGGCCTTCCATAAATGGGGACCTGTATAGACACAGTTACATAGGTATAGGACTTGAAACTGTGATTTCACCAGTAGAGATAATTACTAGATGAAGAAACTCTCAACTAATGTAGTTGAGCACCTTGTCTAAAATTTATACTTTTAGGCAGATGCCTAGAATAGAGATTGACCACCTATGGCCTGCAGGTCAAATCCAGCCTACCACCAAAAATGCAAAACCAAACAAACAAAAACCAAAACCAAAACAAAACAAGAAAACCGAAACAAAAAAAAAAACATACTTTGCTTATGAGCTTATGAAAGCAGGGCCTAGGTCATATTTTCTTCATAGTTTGACAATGCTCAGTGGTGGATGCATGGGGTGGGGTTTCTATTGAGGTTCAAGGATGGATTCCTATCATCCCTTAACATACAAAGGGGTAAGAGGATATTCCAGGAATAGGAAATAGTCCGGGCAAAAGCACATAGATTGGGAAAAGGTAGGGTATATTTTGGATGGATGGTGTGATTCTGAAGTTGTAGTGGCAGTTATAAGAGATGAGGATGAAAAGACAAGCCTGTTCCAATTATGGCAGACCCTGAAAGTCTGGCAGAAGAGTATAAAGTTTACTCAGCAGTCAATGTGGGGATTACTGAGGATATTTGAGCAGAGGAGTGATATGTCCAAAGTGATCATTAGGAAAGACATGTGTGGCAGTGATATTAGATAAGGTTGAGAGTGGAGGCTGTAAAACTTTAAGGATGATATGTCAATAGTTCAGTTGGGTACTAGTAAAGATCTATAGTAGAAGAGTAGAGTGAAAAGATAATGGGATAAATGTTAAGGATGTTGCAGGGGTGGAATTCATTGAGAAGTAACACCAGGAAAACTCCAAAATAGCCACATAGCTTTGAATATGGGAAGTGGCATATTTGTCAAAAGAAGCAAAGGCTTAAGGGAAAATATAATTAACTTGATTTTGAACATGCTGAGTTTGAGTATCCTGGGAAGTATTTAACACGACAGTTCTTGTAGGCAGTTACAATAATCCTGTAGATCTTAGAAGAGGTAGGGACTAGATATTCCAATTTTCCTAGAAAAGTTTTTTAGTTCCTGGGAGCAAATGATGTCATGGAGGAGAAAAACAAAACAAAACAAAACAATAAGAACAAAGAAACAAAAAAACTACAGAACTGAGAAAAGAGAAGAGGTCTTACTGTAGCACGGAATCTTGGAGGAGGGGCATTCATTTTAAAGGACTGTGAAAGGAAAAAGAACCATAGAATGAGAGAGGGAACAATTACAAAGTTTTGAGAATCAGTAAAACATAGTATCTGTAAATTCAAGGAAGAGAAGACATAGGAATGTGTACCAAAGAATGCCAAAAAAAAAAAATGAAAAGAGGACAAAGATGATTAGGACTGAAAAAAGGCTAGTGAATTTGAAGATTAGGATCTCATTGTTGACTGGGAGAGACAGTTCCAGCATAGCAGTTAGGATGGAAGAGAGTGTGGGTAGTGAAGAACTGGAGATATGGGATGTAGACTGGTTTCCCCAGAAGTTTATTGGTGAAGGGTAGTGGGAAGTTTATACTATGATTTCATGGAGTAGAAGGATCAGATAGAATCTTGACATTAGCCATGAATTAAGCAGTCTTATTCCTATTTTTCAATTAACTAAATTTACTTTTATTTTTTTAATGTAACTTTTTTTTTTTAGGCATTTGGGATTAAACGACTTGCCCATTGTCACACAACTAGTAAGTGTCAAGTGTTTGGTCTGAGGCCGGATTTGAACTCAGGTTCTCCTGACTTTAGGGCCCATGCTGTATTCACTGCGCCACCTAGCTGCCCCTCAACTAACTCTAAAGTGAACAAATCACTCAGCTTAGTTGTACCTCAGCTCCTATATCTCTAAAATGGGAAGGTCTCAGGGATTCTCTAGGTGGGGAACTTGCTGACTCAAGGCCATATCCTTGGGTGTGGCCTTTTGACTGATTCTAAGCTTTACAGAACAAATCCTTTCATTATGGGGATTTGTTCTGTGAAGTTTGGATTCAGTCAAACCAACTGCATTTGAGGACCTCAGGTTCCCCACCCCTACTCTAAGCTCTGTTTTTGTTTGTTTGTTTGTCTGTTTAGGCAATGGAGTTAAGTGATTTGCCCAGAGTCACACAGATAGTAAGTGTGAAGTGTCTGAGGACAAATTTGAACTCAGGTCCTCTAGACTCTTAGGGCTGGTGCTCTATTTACTGCTCCACTTAACTGCCCCACCTGTTCTAAGCTCTTCAGAAGCCTCATTTTCATGACCTCATCTTGAAAGATGGATAGAAGTTCAGATCATTTAGTTCAACCCTATCACTTTCCAAATGAGGACACTGAGGTCCCAAAAAATTAAGTGTCTTTCTCAAGTTCATGCAGGGAGTAAAAGACAGTGGTGGAATTTCAGCTGAGATCCTCTGATTCCAGAGCCAGGGATTCCATTATAACACATTGTAAAATGAGTCCTATGTCCACTAAACCATGGTGCTCCAATTCCTTTTCTGGGATCTTGATATTGCCAGTGAGGGGGAGCAGGTATAGAGCTTTGTCCCAGAAAGAGCTTTACTGAAATAGAGTTTTAGTGTCAGTGTTTAAAAGGTCTGTAAACCTGCGCTGGTGCTTCTGATGGGAGTACAGTGTGACATAAAGGAAGCTTTGAACCTGTCTCTTCATTTCTCGCTGCAAAAATCATTCATTTGATCTAATGGAATCTAAGACATTTTTAGACTGCATAGGAATTTTTGGCCCCTATAAAGCCCATCTGAGATTAATTCTCAACGCATGTATAAGCATTCTCTTCTTGCTGACATCATTTCTAGTGTTTTTAGCACCTTAAATGTTAGTAATGGAATGAATTCTAATTTCAGACTTACATAGCCATTTTCAAAGCACTCTTAAAAAATCTTGTAGTTAATATGGCAGAAATTTTTGAACATATGTTTAAATTAAACTATGTCCCTGCAATGAAATACTTTTAACAAGGCCTGGGAAGTTGGACTACTGTCTTCATCTGGTGCAAAGGAAAAGCACTAATTTCATAAAGCAAGGTGCTATTAGGATTCTCCTTTAAGAAAGGTCGCATGATGTATGGGAATTTGATCTGCTCTGAGATACATAGACCAACATTTCATGCCTAACTCTGTACTAATGAACCTAGGGATCTGTACCAAGCAGTGAAGTGGAATCACGTAGCATTCTGTAGATGAGGTCAGGAAAATCTGACCGCGAACTGTCCTTCTGACACTTGCTAGTTGAATGGAAGTGGGCAAAGCACAGCCTTTCTGAGCCTCAATTTTCTCATCTACGATGACGATAAAAATATAGAAAAAAAATCTGCGGTTCTGAGCTCATACTGTTTATTATTTAGGGCTAAACCAAATAACATGTAAGTTTCTTTGCAGTATTTGAATCACTAAATAAGGAACAGTTGTTATTATGCCAGGCATTACTCTTTGAGCCTCAGTTTCTTTATTGCTAAAATGTGGTTGATGATAGCTGCCCTCCCTGTCTTGTGGGCTGATATGATGAATGTGCTTTATAAAACTTTATTTTATTTAAGTATTGTACCAACATTAGATTCTTCTTATCTTAGCACCTGACATAGTCCCTTGAGCTCAGTCTATGCTTCCCAGTGATGATAACTAATGTCAGCAGAGATGTTCCTGGGGAAAAACAAAAAAATAAACAAAAAACACCAAAGCCCTTTGTCTAATGAAAGGCACTCAGCCACTTTTATGAGTTGAGTCAGCAGCCACATCCTTGGTTTGTTTGTTTTTTGCTTGTTCATTTGTTTATATCAGGAAAAACTGCCTTATGAGACTATGAAAGAGGAAATACATGTGCTCAGTTTCAAATTCATACGTAATGATGATTGTAATGAAGCAGCACAACAATGGAAACTTACATAGATAGTTCTACAAATTCACATGGACCTGTTGAACATGGTTAAAGACGTTCTAGCGTAAAAGGAAATGTCGAGGAAGTCTACAGGCCAGAATTCCATGTGCCCATTGGTAGCTGTGTGACCAGGCAGAAGTTTTCATGCCTTTATGACTTTTTATTTCCTTCTTTGTCAAATCACATTAATTCTTTTACTAGGAAATCATCTGTGACATGAAAATAAGATCATGTATGTGAACTGTAATGTGAATTGGAATTGCTCATATTTGAGGAGTTATATATAATTAAATGATGAGGAGAAAGCAGTAAGGAATAAAATTCTGATTTCAGCACTTTTATATTAGCATATCTCATTCTTCCAAATATCCATGATCTCATTCTGTGAGACTATTGTCATTAATATATTTGGATTAATATAGCATATGGCAGATAATAGATGGAAAGATATAACATATGGCAAAGAAACCCTATGTGAGAATGAAGAATAACAGATGGGCAGTCTGAAAGAGGCACTGATACCAAAGAAAAATTAAAAGAAATAGGAAAAAAAAGATCTCTAGAAATTTGGGTGGATTCTATAGAAATGATTGACAGAAAGACATGTATGGAGATAACAAAGGATTAAGGGGTTCATATAAGCCATGATCTGTACCAGTGCAGGGCCAATATTAATAATATCATAGATCTCTTGAAATACTAAAATTCAGAAAAGAAATGAAATGGATCATGTGTTCTTTATATCCTGAATAATCCTGTAGGGCCCTATATAACCCGTTATCTGCTGCTTTGTCTGCTTTCATCTCTGCCCAAGTTAAGCTCATAATGTCTAAATGCATCACCATCGTACTAACTCAAGCCTTGACTTAGACCACCTCTCTCAGGCTCCTCTCCTCTCTGATTGGAGTACTAGAGAGTGGAGTGCCAAAATCCTCCCAGTGCCTTCCTTAACTTGTTAAGGGCAGAAACTAGATGTTTTTGGCTTGTTTCACTTTGTATCTGCTGTTCTACCTAGTTTCAACTCACCACGGATGAGGATGCACCTTAGCTGAGTAGCATCTGATCTTGCTCCATCCTTCCCTTTGTGTGTTGTCTTCCCCCATAAGATTGTAAGCTACTTTAGGGTGAAGCCTGTCTTTTGTTTTATCAATTATATCTCTGATGCTTAGCACAGTGACTGACACATAGTAGGTGCTTAATAAATGTTTACTGGATTATTGGATTGGAGGAGAAAATCTGTTTTCATGCTATTCTCCAACATATTCTAAAATATTCTATATTTGATTCTAAGATGTTTTTATTTATTTCAAATTTCTCTGATTTTAGCTATGTGGGCTCTCTCTCTTTCTCTCTCTCTCTCTCTCTCTCTCTCTCTCTCTCTCTCTCTCTCTCTCTCTCTCTCTCCAGACAAAAAACTTTCTATGTTACAGTGAATGTCCTTCATAAATTATAATAACAAAAATGAATTTAAATTTGCTGCTTTAAAATTTGAAAATATCATACTTTTACATTGATTTATGTAACTGTTGAATATTTGTATAAATAAAAAAATATTTAAAATACCATGCAGGTGCTTATCTTCTCATGTGTGAACCATTGCAATAGCTTGCTGCTTGGTCTCCCTACCACAAATATTTCCCCATTGTAACTCATCCTTCACTCAATTTGCAAAGTGATCTTCCTAAAGAATAAGTCTAAAGAGTAAGTCCCACAATGTCACTCAATTAAATCCAATCTCAATCTCTCTCTCTCTCTCTCCCTCTCTCTCTCTCTCTCTCTCTCTCTCTCTCTCTCTCTCTCTCTCTCTCTCTTTTTCCCTCTCTCATCCACAGCCAAATATAAAATCCCATATTTCTTGTTCAGAGATATTTATAACCTTAATCCACTGCCTTTGTAGTATTCTTCTACCTACCTTCACCACCACCACTAGCCCCCATTTACTCTTTAATCCGTTGACACTGGCTGCCTTGCTTTTCCTCAAATAATACATTTCACTGGCTGTTCCCTATGCCTGGAATTATCTCCTTCCTCATTGCTCTCTTCTGACTTCCTTCACTTTCTTCAAGTGACAACTAAAATTCTACCTTCTACAGGATACCTTTCCTGATGTTCCTTTATTCTAGTGCCTTCTCTGTCATATTGCCAATTAATACTATTTTTAACATCTTTTGACAATAACATTTGCATGTTTCCTGTCCTTTAGTCTGTGAGCTCCTTGACAGCAGGGATTATACTTTATCTTTCTGTCTATCTACAGCACTTAGTATAATGCCTAACATAAATTAGGCACATAATTAATATTTATGGATGGATGCTTATATGAATACATGCATACACATAAATGCAAAATTCATATACACATATAGACATATGTATCTTGGATACTCAAATGTATTGACTATTTTGCGTATTTGGGAATGCATATATGGGTGAATGGATGGATGGATGGATGGAGATTATATATATATATGTGTGTGTGTGTGTGTGTGTATGTATAGTACATATATGTATATGTATGTGAGTGTGTGTGTGTGTGTGTGTGTGTATGTGTGTGTATGTAAGTGGTACAGTGGTTAGAGTGCCAAGTTTGGAATCAGGAAAACCTGGGTTCAAATGTACCCTCAGACACTTAGCAGTTGTGTGATCCTGGGAAAGTTATTTAACCTGTCTACAATTTCCTCATCTCTAAAACAAGGACAATAATAGCACATACCTCCCAGGGTTGTTGTGAAAGTCAAAAGATTTTATAATTATAAAGCCCTTAGCACAATTCCTATTATTATCTTCTTCATCATCACAGATTACCCTGGATTTTTCTTCCTTAAGGCCAGGTATGTTAGATTTTACCCTTTTTATCCAAGGTTCTCCTGTGCGCTTACAGGAATTGGGAGTTTTCAGGCTCTCAGTATATGGCTTGTTGTTTGTCCTTCATTCTAGGAGATCAATATTATCACAAGGACAATGTCTTGATTTCAGCATGAAGCCATTCTTTTGCTTCAATTCTTACCTATCCCTATAAATGGCTCCAGCCCCATCAATGTTGTTTGCTCAACTATGGAGAAGGGCTGTGTCTCTGATACTCCAGTTCTATATACCAACTAACAGGTGGTTTAACTTTTACACAGAAATATTTGCTTTAGAAAGTATAGTCACAAATATACAAATTTACTCCCCTAACATGTTGGAAGCATAATCCTCTTCCTCTATTATGCAACCTCATTCTCTGGAAAGGGAAAAGGATTAGGTTCATAGCTTACCTGTGCACCTATGGATCACAGTTGCAGTGACAAGTCAAGAACCCTTCTTAGGTTTGAGTCCCAGGCACTCTGGATTATCAGGTATGCTGAACAGGTATCATCCCTTCTACAATCCTGACTTGAACGTCTTCATGGCTCTGGAAATCACTTCTTGCACCTGAAACTGAGAAAAAACAAAACAGAAACAAACACTCCCAGACCCATTGCTTGGAGCTGGGGTAAAAGAGAGTGAGTAAGGGGCAAAGAGTCCTCTTCTCTGTGGTTCATTTCATGCCTTCATACATAGAAGATAGGAGTCATCAAAGAGTAAAGCTAAGAAAAAGAGAGTAGCAGAAAAAGAGTGAACAACTCCATCTCTCTAGTTCTGAAGATGCACAGAGGCCACCCACATGGTAGAGAGAACAGTGAACTCTGTGTTAGGCAAACTGGATGTGGATCAAAAGGCCCCTCAAATATTTCTCCATATTAGAAATGTACATGCCCAGAGAAGCCTAGGTTAAATATAGTTGTGTGTGTGTGTGTGTGTGTGTGTGTATGTGTGTGTATAATACACATATGCACATATATATATATACATATAATATACATATGTGTATATGTGTGTGTGTGTGTGTGTGTGTGTGTGTGTGTGTGTGTATGTGTGTGTGTGTATATGTATATATGAAGGTATGGGGTATAGGGTGTGTTCCGGGAAGACTAATAGCTCTGGTGTGAGGGCTGGTAAGGTCTTTTCAGTGCTGCTTTCCACCTTTGGTGTCCACCTACTCCACTTAACTTTATCCTGTGTCTCCAAGAAGCTGTAGAATGAACAGTGACCACACCCCAGCAAATCATTTCAGTAGATAGACTAAACCAGGTTAAGGGAAACCAAGTGTTCTCAAATCCATTGGTGACTTGGGGGCTTTCTACCCCAAGCATGTGCAATGGGTGGACAAAAACACTTTGTTATAATGGCTATGAAGGCCCAGGTCATAGAGGCATCTTCTCACTAGAAGCAGCACTAGGATTCAATAGTCCCCTGGGTGTATGAGCAGCCTTTTAGTCATCCCACTGCTTACCTCCTGGTGTGAGGAATAGTCTAGAAAAGGTACCCTAAAATTATCTGCTTACTCAACCCTGGCCTGATTATTTTGGTAAATGGGGATTTCATCTTGTGGTGAAAACACAATGTTCAATAACTTCTGCAAAGAGATTCCACTCACCATTGGTACATGGAATGTGTGCACACTTACAGACAGCACAAAATTCAGTAGACCTGAAAGATGAAGAACTCTTGTTGCAGGAGAACTTAACATCCACATAGTAGCCGTAAATAAAACAAGACTGGGAAATGAAGACCATCTTACTGAAGTCAGAGCTGTATGCACATTTTTTTTTCCTAGAGTGGCCACAGTGAAAGGGAATGCTATGAAACTGCGATAGGCTTTGCAATTAAAACTAATCCAAACAACAAACTTATATGGCTACCAAAAGAAGTGAACAACAGACTCATGACAATATGATCGCCACTTTAAGAAAACACTGCACCACCATCATCAGTGCCTATGTTCCCACCATGACAAATCCTGATGAAGTAAAAGGAAAACATTTTATGAAGACCTGGAGACCCTTATCATCAATATGCCAAAAGAAGATAAGCTTATAATTCTAGGTGACTTTAATGCTAGAGTAGGCTCAGACTATCAGACATGGCAGGGAGTCCTTGGAAGGAATGAAGTTGGAAACAGCAACAGCAAAGTCCACTTATTACTGAAGACTTGTGTATTTCATGACTTTCTCATCACCAACATTGTCTTTTGTTTACCTAAACTCAATAAAACTTCTTGGATACACCCTTGCAGCAAACAATGGAATTTAATAGACTATGTGATTGTAAGGAGAAGAGACAGGATATGAGAGTAAAGAAAGCAATGAGTGGCACAGTGTTGGACTGATCATAGACATCCTCTCCAAGCTAAATATTCACATTCAACAAAAACAGAAGTCCCCAGGCAAAATGATTACTAGAAGAACTAATGTCAAATGATTAGATATTAGAATGCTTTTCTGAGTCGGAACAGTTTGTTACTGACTTGGAGGAAAAGTTCAGCAAACATACAGTTGGTACCAGTGGAGCAGAAATAGAATCAGAGATTTGATGTACAGCACTGCATTTGCTCATCTTGCAGAATACTTGCAAACATCAAGGCTGATTTGATGAAAATAATGGGGAAATTCAGAAGCTGCTAAATGAAAAACAAGAACTCCACAGAGTTTACCAGCAGTATGCATTCATCCATCTCTAAGAAGGCAGCACTTAATTCCATCAAAAGTAAAGTACAAGCAAAGCTTAGAGAAATACAGGATTCTTGGCTCAGCAAGAAGGCAGATGAAATTAAGTTTTATGCTGAAAGTAACAATCCAAAGCACTTTTATGATGAGATAGATATATAGATATAGATATATAGGTATAGGTATAGGTATAGGTATAGCATAATCATAATTTCATTCAGAGGAAGGCTACTTATGAGCCAAAGACCTATGGGCCAAAGACCTATGGTCCATCTCAACTACTCAGTGCTGATGGAGCCACATTGATTAGTGATAAGGACATGATCCTAGAGAGATGGAACGAGCACTTCCATAGTGTTCTCAATGAACATCATCATTCATTGCTGAAGTCACTGACAATTTTCCTCAGGTTGAAGTCAATCCCTCCCTAGCTGAAGTTCCAACTGAAGAAGAGATTTTGAATTCCATTAGGCTTTTTTTGTGTGGCAAAACATCAATGATTCTATTGCAGCCGATATTTACAAGGTGGGGGTCCATTGCTTACGTAAAAGCTGACTGAAATTTTCCAGGTTATATAGCAAGAGGAGGTTATTCCTCAGGAGTTCAAGGATACCTCCATTTTCAATCTCCATAAAACTAAAGGAAATGGACTGCCCTTTGACAATCACAGAGGAATCTCTCAGTCAGTACCAGCAAGTGCCAGAGTCCTCCTTAATAGGCTGATCCTTCACCTGGAATATGGTCATCTACCTGAGAGCCAGTGTGGCTTCAGAAAGGGCTGAGGAATGGTTAATATGATGTTTGCTGCCCTACAAGTCAAGGGAAAATGTGAAGAGCAGATCAGAGGTCTGTACACATTTTTTGTAGATCTGACCAAGGCCTTTGATACTGTCAGCCATGAGGTCTTATGGAAAAATATATCAAAATTTTATTGCCTGGAAAAGTTCATCAGTATTGTATGTTAATTTGATCATGGCATGCTTACATGGGTTCTGGTTAATGGATGCTGCTGTCACCCTGTGCCAGTGATCAATGAAGTAAAACAAGGCTGCGTGCTTGCTTCCATACTTTTTAGCATGATGTTTTCAACCATGTCGTCAAAAGCATTCAATGAGGACAAACACACATTGATAGTAATTTGAAAAGACTGCAAATCAAGACTAAATTAGAGGAAGTGTTGGGACATGTTTTTTTTTCTTTTTGTAGACGATTGTGTACTCAGTGCAGCCTCTGAAGCTGTAACACAACAAATTACAGATCAATTCTCTGCTTCTTGTGCTAATTTTAGCTGAACAATTAACACCAAGAAAACACAGGTGCTGCATCAGCTACCACCGCACCATCCACACATCATTGTGAAATCGTAGTTCCATGGTTATAGCACTGGTTATAGCAAATAGAGAAGTTTTTAATGCTGTGGATAACTCTACTTACCTTGGTACTATACTTTCTAGGTGCGTACTCATTGATAATAAGGCTGACATATGCATTACCAGAGTTAGTTCAGTGTCTAGGAGGCTCCAAAGAAAGAGTGGGACAAAAGATTACCAAACTGAAAGTCTACAGAACTGTTGTGCTGACCTCACTGTTGTATGCCTATGGAACGTGGACAGCATGCCTGTGCCATGCCAGGAAACTGAATCACTTCCATTTGAACTGTCTTAGAAAGATTTTAGGGGGCAGAGCCAAGATGGTGGAGTAAAAGCAGTGACTTACTTGAGCTCTCCCCCAAGCCCCTCCAAATACCTGTAAAAAATTTCTCTAAAATTCTAGAACAGCAGAATCCACAAAAAGGCAGAGTGAAATAAATTTCCAGTTCAAGACAACCTGAATGGCTGATTGTTTAAGGTCTATTGTGCCATGCTGAGAGAGGAGCACAGTTTATCATAGGCCACGCAGGCAAATACTAGACCTCAGCGAACCTGGAGCAGTCCTCAGGGGATTCAATAACAGGGGAACTGTGGTGGTTTGCAGATTACTCAGCCCACAAACACCAAAAACAACTTAGAGGATCAGTAGGAAAGATCTGTTGGACCACGGTGAGAGAGGAGCTCAGTCCAACACTAGGCCAGGTGTGCCCCTGGGGCAGCAATCGCTTCCAGAGCTAGCGGCCCACAGACAGAGGGAGAATCAAATGTCTGATCAGAGGGGATTGTAGGGGTCTCTTTGTTGTCATTAAGGCAAGATTCTCTTGCTTTGCCCATGCTTGGATCTGGTCGCATTTCTGGGTGGCAGTCCAGGGACAAGGAGGAGCACTGGTGTGGTGGAGCTTGTGGTGGTAGTGAAGAGGGAATACTCTCCACAGTTCCAAGGCAGAAAAAAGTGCTTGTGGTCACTCATAGACAACAGCACAGGCCAGGAAAGGAGTAAACACCTCATCTTTGAGCTTACCACCTTGGAAGAACTGAAAATTTATAGATCCCTAGAAGTATCTCTGAAAACATCTGCACAAAACCCTTGAAGCTTGGGACAATACATTCTCCACACTGGAAGCAGACTCCTACCTTAACAATGAGTTTAAAAGTTAAGTAATTGGCTGGGATCATGAGCAAGCAGCACAAAAAGAGTCAGACCATAGAATCTTACTTTGGTGACAAAGAAGATCAAAACATACAACTTGAAGAAGAAGACAACAAAGCCAAAGCTTCTACATCCAAAGCCTCTAAGGAGAAAGAAAAAATGAATCAGTCCCAGGCCATTAAAGAGCTCAAAAAGAATGTTGAGAAGCAAGTAAGAGAAGTAGAGAAAAAACTGGGAAGAGAAATGAGAGCAATGCAAGAAAATCATGAAAAACAAGTCAACGGTTTGCTAAAGGATATCCAAAAAAATACTGAAGAAAAAAACAAATTAAAAAATAGATTAACCCAAATGGCAAAAGAGGTCCAAAAAGCCAATGAGGAGAAGAATGCCTTCAAAAGCAGAATTGGCCAAATGGAAAAGGAAGTCCAAAAGCTCACTGAAAAAAATACTTCCTTAAAAATCAGAATGGAGCAAACGGAATCTAGTGACTTTATGAGAAATCAAGAAATTGTAAAACCAAAACCAATAGAATGAAAAAAATAGGGGACAATGTGAATCATCTCATTGGAAAAATAACTGACCTGGAAAATAGATCCAGGAGAGATAATTTAAAAATCAATGGATTATCTCAAAGCCATGATAAAAAAAAGAGCCTAGACATCATCTTTCAAGAAATTATTAAAGAAAACTGCCCTGATATTCTAAAACCAGAGGGTAAAATAGAAGTTGAAAGAATCCACTGATTACCTCCTGAAACAGATCCCCAAAGGAAAACTCTGAGGAATATTATAGCCAAATTCCAGATTTCCCAGGTCAAGGAGAAGATATTGCAAGCAGTCAGAAAGAAACAATTCGAATATTTAGACACACAAATAGGATAACACAAGATTTAGCAGCTTCCACATTAAGGGATCAGAGGGCTTGGAATATAATATTCTGGTGGTCTAAGGAGATAGTATTACGCCCAACAATCATCTACCCGGCAAAACTGAGTATAATCCTTCAGGGGAAAGAGTGGATATTCAGTGAAATAGAGGACTTTCAAGCATTCTTGATGAAAAGACCAGAGCTGAATAGAAAATTTTACTTTCAAATACAAGACTCAAGAGAAGGATGAAAAGGTAAAAAGGAAAGAGAAATCATAAGGCCCTTTTAAAAGTTGAACTGTTTACATTCCTACATGGAAAGATGACATTTGTAACTCATGAGACCTTTATCAGTATTAGGATAATGGAGGGGGGAAAAAAAATATATATATACACACACACACATATATATATATATATATATGTATATATATATACATATATATATATGT
This sequence comes from Phascolarctos cinereus, assembly GCF_003287225.1. Classification (NCBI taxonomy): domain Eukaryota; kingdom Metazoa; phylum Chordata; class Mammalia; order Diprotodontia; family Phascolarctidae; genus Phascolarctos; species Phascolarctos cinereus. Next base: position 66,850,010 of record NW_027555625.1, read on the forward strand.
ATATATATATATATTATAGATAGATAGATAGATAGATAGATAGATAGATAGATAGATAGATAGATGGATAGATAGATGAATGGATAGGTAGACAGAGGACACAGGGTAAGTTGAAGATGAAGGGGTGATATCTAAAAAATAAAATTAAGGGGTGAGAGAGGATTATACTGGGAGAAAGGGAAAGGAAGAGGTAGAATGGGGTAAATTATCTCACATAAAACAGACAAGAAAAAGCTTTTACAGTGGAGGGGAGGTGGGGGAAGGTGAGAGGGAATGAGTGAATCTTATTCCACCAGATGTGGCTTAAGGAGGGAATACTCTGCACCCTCAATTTGGTATGGAAATCTATCTTACCCTGCAGGAAAATAGGGAGGGGGAAGGGATAAGAGAAATGGGGATGACAGAAGAGAGGGCAGATTGAGGGAGGAGGTAATCAGAAGCAAACACTTCTGAGGAGGAACAAGGTTAAAAGAGAGAATAGAATAAAGGGAAGGGGAGGGATAAGATGGAGGGAAATATAGCTTTTCACAATATGTCTATTACGGAAGTGTTTTGAATGACTACACATATATAACCTGTATCAAGTTTCTTGTCTTCTCAATGAGAGTGGGTGAGGATGGAGGAAGGGAGAAAATTTGGAACCCAAAGTTTTAAAAACAAATATTAAAATTTGTTTTCATATGCAACTAGGAAATAAGATATACAGGCAATGGAACATAGAAATTTCTTCTGCCCACAGGAAAATAGAAAGGGAAAGGTATAAGAGAAGGGGGGGGGAGTAATAGAAGAGAGAGAGCAGATTATGGGAAGAGGTATTCAGAATGCACACCATCTTAGGGTGGGGGGATGAGATGGGGAGAAAATTTTGAACTCAAAATCTTGTGGAAGTGAATGTCAAAAACTAAAAAGTAAATAAATTAAAAATGAAAAGGAAGAAAAAAAGAAAAAGAAAAAAAATGAAGATCACCTGGCAAGATAAGATAACAGACACCAAGGTCCTTTCTCCTTAATCTGAACTCCTGAACATTCAAACTCTACTGCATTAAGTACAGCTCCAATGGGCTGGTCATGTTGTTCAAATGCCAAAGGTACACATGCAAAAAAGACTATTTTATGGAGAACTCACACAGGGCAAGTGTTCACACGGCAGTCAGAAGAAGTGATATAAGGACACTCTCAAAATCTCTTGTAAAAACTTTGGAACTAATTGTGTGATATAGGAGACGTTGGCTCAGGACTGCCCAGCATGGTGTGCCATGATCAGAGAAGGTGCTGTGCTTCATGAGCAAAGCAGAATTGAAGTAACTCAAAATAAATGTGAAATGCTCAGATTTAGGGAATCCACCCTAAATGTTCACATGCACTATTTGTGCCTGATCTGTGGTAGCACATTCTGAGCTCCTATTGGTCTGATGAACCACAGTTAGATGCACTGTAACTTGATTTGAACATAATGATGGCATTTTGATCCTCTTCGAGAATGAAGGACAATGACCACCACTATATGAAAGTATGCGCACACGTGTATTATGTATGTACGTGTCTACCTATGTGCCTTAACTACTCAACTGAGCTATCAGATGTAAAGAGCTGTGCAAGCCTTAAAATGTTAAATCACACAGACATACACCGCATGTGTGTATATAAAACACATATATTATATATGCCTATACTACTCCAATCAATCAATAACTTATATTTTCTAGATGTGCTACTAGATGTGTATGCATATTTAGGCATATGTACATATTTTGCATATATAATTCACACACACACATATATACATGGTGTAAACATGTATTTGTTTTCATTCCTCTCTAGAAACCAAATTTATGCTGGTGAGCCTTTCTTAAAACCTAAAATGGCTAAAACACATTCCATCATCAGACCTACAACGGTTAACATTCCACCTTGGAATACCCTGTCAGAACTTTTATTCCACTCTTGTAGCCTTACAGCCACCGTTATATTCTTTGTGTTGTGGATGGGTCATGAAAAAAAAAACAAGGAAGAAAAAAGAACTCTGAAAATTCCGATTTCACTCAATCAATAAACATTTATGTAGTGTTGAATATGTGTCAGGCACTGAAGATACAAAAGGGAGTATATAAAGTTCCTGCCCTCCAGTCTCTCAAATTTTCTCTGAGGAAAGAGTAAGCACCATGTACCCGTATAAGTGAGTACGGAATATATACAAAATAACAGCAAGTTCTATTTGAAGTGGAGGCCATGGGAGGCGTTAAAAACTGGGGCGATCAGAAAAAGCTTCATAGACACTAAGAGGTATCAGTGGAAATCTCTTGTGCTCAGCATTACAGGATGCTAGAGACATGGAAAAGACAAATATTGATCTATCTATCCATATGTAGGGATGCATATGTATGGATGTATACATATATGTGGAGAAAGAGATGAGAATCACAATGAACATTCATTTTATAGTTCCTTTTTAAGATTTTTTTCCTGTGAAGCCAACCTTAGAGATGGAGTTGTGTGGAGGTGGTGGTGGTGGGGGTCATTAATACTATAGTGGCTTAAATGTCAGCTAATATGGTCACTAATGATTAGATTGACATCTCCAGGGGAAAAGGGTTTGGTTGTAGTGTACAAATGGTGTTATTTTGAAATGCTATTGAATGAATAAATGCTATATTACATATACCTATGCTAGAAATCCTTACTGGTTATGGCTGGTATGGATGTTACCTGCCATAAATTTTTAATATGTTCTAGAGGCTACAAATGATCCTAATTTATCTATTAGTGCACTTTGAAAAAGAACAAGTGATTTGCTATAGAAACATCATACAATTCAAACATGGGAATTTGCAGCTCAGTAAGTGTTAGATTAAGGATTTTGCAAATTTCTCTTCCCCCTGCTGAGGGATTACAAACTCCCAGGCTAAGTGGTAGCTCTTCTGTTCACCCCAGTTTTAGAATGGACTTTAAGACAGAAGGAATTTTCAGCTTCAACATTTGTGAATCATAGTAATCCATGAGGAAAATACAGCTTCCTTGGAAAGAGGAGAAATGAAATTACTGACCATTTAATTAGCATTTAATATCCAATTCTCATATATGTACTTATCAAATCATATAATGTCAAAATTGCAAAAAACCTTTGAATATATGATGTTAAAACATAGAATATAGAATTTTGAGTTTTGTTAGACCTTGGGACATAGAATGTTAGAACAAAGCAGGTAGAGTCATAGAACTTGTACGTATTTGAAGGATACAGTGTTAGAAACATAAATCACAGAGTTATAGAAGCAAAAGGGAAGGAAGGCATCATGTAGTCCTTTCCCCTCATTTCACATTGATAATGATACTGAAACCCAGAGAAGGGAATGACTTACCTGAGGCTACCCAACTTGTTAGTGACATAACACCGACTAAAAAAAAAAATATTTGGGAATGGTGTTGGATTGGATGCAAATGACAGATCTCCTCAACTTCACTTCCATTATATCATTTCATTATATGTTTGTTATATGATATTCAGTCTCCCTAGATTCACACACAAAAAGAACAAAATAAACCAGTCAACTTCTGTGGCTATAAATTTCAAAATATCATGTCAAAACATTCAGGAGAGCAGAACTTTCTTATCGCTCTCTGCAGACGCTCACTGTCAGCATGGTAGGAAAAGAAAAGGACTGTTAACAGAACCTTTCATATTGTACATTATAGTTTCATTTTATTTTTAAAAGACTATGGGAGCATACAGCCATACCTTTCTACATTTCTTCATGGGCTTCACTTAATTTTCATTTAAATGACACAATAATTTTATTCACACGGGCACATAAAGTTAGAGATTAAAAAAACCAAACAAACTTTAAAGGTCATCTAATTCAACTCCTTACTTTAAAAAAAATAATAATAATAAAACTGAGGAAGAACTGCCTTCAGTTCACACAGAGTAGTGGTTCATACAACATGTATATCTGAGCATAGTATAGTGGATTGAGTGTTATACTTGGGACCAGGAGGGATTTGGGGTCCACATGCCATATATGCCACTTACTATGTGACCTTAATATCCTCACCTGTGAAATGGTAATAATGATGGATATAATATCTGTATTACTGAGTTATTATAAATATCTCAAAATATATGAAATACATGAATTTAATGAAAACATGAAATCATCCATAATTGTGAATGTAGAGATAACTTAAATCAACCTCTATATTTTACATTTGAGCAAACTGAGGTTCAAATGTTAATTGACTTTCCTAAGGTCACAGAGCTAGTAGATAGCAGAAACAGAATACAAACCCAGATTATCTAATCTCAAAGCACCTTAGTTATTGTTTACAGCCTCCTTTTTCATCCTCCATACTCCCTCCCCAAGGTCCTGCATGTTCGGATCCTCAGGGACTTAAAAATGCATCAGAACTGGGAGTAGCCATATTTATGTTAAAAAAAACTTTTGGATAGTTGGTTATTAGATTGGTTTGATCACAGTCTTCAAGGATTTAAATCCACTGGACCACAGAATATAGAACTGGAAGGGTTCAGAGGCCATCTTATGTAAGCTCTTATTTTACTCATGGAGAAACAGAGGCTCAGAGTTGCGATCCATATGTTGGATCATTATTGGGATGTGAACTCATGCCCTCTCATTCCTTACTCTTCCTTCATTATAAAGCTTAGAACCTGAAGGAGCTTTAGTGATCACCTAGTGAAACTCCTTTATTCTAGAGACAAGGAACCTAAGACACCGAAAGAGGAAATGACTTCCTTAAAATGATACAGCATGTCCCAGAGTCATGATTCAAGCCACTGTCTTCTCACTCCAAATGGAATAATTGTTTCATTTGTATTTCTTCTCACTATGTTACAGTTTGAGAGCAGGTTTTGAATCATATCCAACTTTATAACTCCATGGCCTGTCATAGTAGGCCTCAATGACTATTGAATAGAAATGAATTCAATAGTGTGGAGCATTTGACATTGGAAAGAACATTGTATTTAGAGTCAGGGAGCTGGGTTCAAATCCTAGGACCTTGGGTATGAAACATAATCTCTCTTGGCCTTAGTTTCCTCATTTATATAATGTGAGGTTGGGTTTGATGAACCATCAGGTACCTGCAGATCAGAAATCTGTGAGCATTAAACTGAAATGGGTTGAGTTTGATTGACCTTTAGGCCATTTCATGAAAGATTTTGGAACACAGCATTCTCAAATAATTAGACTCAGAGATTTCGAGCTAGAAGGGAACTTAGAGGTCACCTAGTCCAATCTTATCCTTTTTTTTTTCCTTTTTCATTTTAGGCTCTTGCTCTAAAGTACTTTGAGATACAAAGAAATGGTGCTTTTTTAAAAGTCTTTTCCTGTTCTTTGTTGTACATGGGTGAATAGCAGCTTTATTTATTACACAGGTGGCAGTGGCCATGGAGGATTTTGTTAGGAATTTATAGAGCTGGGCTGCTCTTTTATTATGCAATATTTTTAGTCTGGCTTTCGTGAGTGCTAGGGATTTTGGCACAGATGAACTTTTATCCTAAAATCCCTCATAGTGATTATTATTAACATACATTGTTGTTTATCAAGCTCCTGTGTCAAAAAATGTCTATCAACTTCTCAGGGACTGTTTACTTGGTTTAAGAATTGGGAAAAAAAAAAACACAAATACATTAGACTGTCTGGATTTCAAGCTCCTTGAGGCCAGAGAAAGAATTTTCTTCCCAGTTCCCAAACTGAGACTGGCACACACTAGGCAATTAATGTTTGTTGAAAGAATAAGTGTATGAACCAATTGTGAATGGTTCTACCTAGAGTTAGTTTGAACATTCTAGGTAAATAATATTCACTTGAATGATTGAATAAATGAATGCAATATTCACCAAAAAGATAAATTTTTATTCAATCAATATATGTGTTTGCTATATTTTTAAATGGACATTGTTACTGCTTTTCTGTGTGCAAAGCAGCCTCATTTTTTTTTCAAATATAATATCAATATCATCATCCATCTTTGGGGGAGAGGTGATACAATTGGCATTTCACTCCCAAATGAGCTTTTAATAGAACTTTCTAAGATGATAGAATGTTAGTCCTGGAGGAAACAAATTAGTGATAAAGTTGCCCAAATACCTGAGGTTCAAATTTTTAATTGACTTTTCTGATGTCATAGAGCTATCCTTCTTCATACTTCTGCCAAGATCCTGCCTGTTTAGATCCTTGGGGAGTTCAAAAAATGATCAGAACTGAGAGGATATGTAATTATATTCAAATTCCTTTGGAAACTTAGTTATCACATTGCCTTGATCATATTATTTACTTTATTTGTTTTGTTTTGTTTTTAACCACAGAACCTTTCTTCTCCTGTAACATGCCTTTCAGGCCAGTTCTCATTCAATTACATGATAGTGGTTCTTTATAAAAGGAGTGGAAATGTCTGTAGTTTAATCCAAGTTCTGTTCCTCTCTAAGCCATATGTCTTTGAGCAAGCTGTTTTAACTCTCTGGAACTCAGTTAATTCATCTATTAAATGCATGTTCCATGTGGTGATGTTTTTACATTTGTTTATATAAATTCCTTCTAGCCCACTGACTTGAAATAAAAGGAATCAAATGCTTCTGAGACTCTCTCACTACTCCACACAGATTGCTTCAAAACCTTGGTATTCCATTTCCATTGAAAGATTATTTTGGAGTAAAAGAACTATTCTGTCCAATCTCCACCAAGATGGATAATGATGTCCATTTTATAGAGAAAGAAAGACAGAAAATTAATAGCTCGCTTGTAAGGAATGGAATTTGCTATTCCTTGCTCTAAAATATGGCATATTTTTTATCTCAACTATACAGATCCCCACTATCATCTTCTTAGAGGCTTCTTGGTGCTATAGTGGATAGAATGCTGGGCCTGTAGTCAGAAAGAGGACCTCAAATTCAGCCTCAGAAACTTACTAATTGTGTGCCTCTGGACAAGTCACTTAAAATCTGTCTGCCTCAGTTTCTTTAATTATAAAATAGAGATCATAGTAGTACCTACCTCTCAGGGTTTTTAATGAGGATAACATTAAATAATGATTGTAAAACACAGCACAGTGCTAGACACAGAATAAGTACTTAAAAATGCTAATTCCCTTTCCACACTCCTCTTCTGGTCATTTTTTTGTAGTTTAGAGGTAACTCAGGTTTTACAAAGGCTATGCTATTAAGAAGCTGTGGCAAGTTCCCTTGAGAGGGGCAAAGCTATGCAAAGCATAGATCCAGGGAGGAACTTTATAGTTATCTATCAGAGGACGAGCCTAGTCAAGCAGGGAAAGACTCATCAGTAGAAAGGTATCCACCTTGACGATTTATTTTTTAGACACAGAAACTCATGAAGCCATATAAAAAGAAGTATACTGAGGGGATTGCATCTGTATTCATAGGAGTACCACAGTAATGAAGTCACAAATCCTTGAGGTATTTAAGTACTGAAAGGAATCAGTACTGGAAAGGATCAGAAAGGCCTGAATTTGAGTTTAGGTCTTCCAAACATTCAGTATGGAAACTAGAGGCAGTTCTTGCCTCACTCTTTCTCAGTTTCAATATCTGTTAAAAAAAAAAAGTACAAAGTAGAATTAGATGGCTTCTAAAGTTTCCCTGGGCAGCCAGGTGATGCCATGGATAGTTACAGGCCTGGAGTCAGGAAGACTTCTCTGCTTGAATTCAAATCTGGCCGAAGATACTTATTAACTGTGTGATGCTGTTCAAGTTACTTAATCCCATTTGCCTCAGTTTCCCCATCTGTAAAATGAACTGAAGAAGGAAATATCAAACCTCTCCAGTATCCTTGCCAAGAATGTGACCCAAATGAGGTCGCAGAGACGAAAACAACTGAAACGACTCAGCAACAACAACAAGGCGATGTGTGGGTTGAGTCTTGGAGGAAGAATTCTAAGAGGTGGAAGTAAAACAGGAATGAATTCTAGAAGTGGGCAATAGGCAGTGAAAAAGCATGGTGGCAGGAGATGCTGTGCCCATTTTGAGTAATATCAGGCTAGTAAGTTTGGCTCATGCTTAGAGTATAATAAAGTTAGTGGGGATAATAATATGTAATGATGTGAGAAAGATAGATTAGGAATGGGATTATGCAAGAGGGGTGTTTATATTTTATCTTGGAAGCAACAGAGAGACACTGGAATTTGTTGGGTAGGTCATGAAACTGTCACATCTACATTTTAGGAAGCCACTTTTGGTAACTATGTGGAGATTGGTTTACAGAGAGGAGAGACTGGAGAAAATTCTAATAAGGAGAGACAAGGTAACAGCAAGTAAGTTCCCTTCTAGACCTGAGGGTTCACATTTCATTCAATTCTACTCAAACCCATTCAACAGATAGCTATTAAACACTTACTATTTGAAAGGCATTGTGCTAAGTGTGCAAAAACAAAACTGAAAATGATCCTTGTCTCTAAGGAGGTTAGTTCTAACATTCCTGTGGTGGAAGAGATTATAAGCTTTCTCCCAATTATAACATTTCATTTTATGTTCTAACATTTTCTTTATGTAGTTCAAAGTCCAGTCATGTATTACTTAGAGCTCAGTATAGAAAACATCTATTTTGCATGCTAATTTTTTGACATAAATAAACTCTTATTTGGAAATATTGAAAGAATTTGATTTAAGCTCTGAAATATTTGGTAGACACACCCCAATAAACAAATCATATAAGCAAAATTATGGTTTGATGGAGAATTTATAGCTATCCTCTTTAAAATAACCATGAGTAAGAGGCATTAATATTATAAATTTAATAGTTCATAAATGTTTCTGAAGTTGTTTTCATGATCATCAGGAAACTATTATTACCTATCACAATTTGAGATACACAGCAGATTTAAGGGCTGTATTCTTGCAATGACTGCATGTAAATTTAATTGATGAGGGAAGAACAATAATGAAGAAAATACATTTTAAGTATCAAACATTAAATCCACAGGTTATAAAACCTATCCTTTTTACTGAATTTTATTCACAGTCTAGGAATGCTTACATAAGCTTCAGGTACTTTTTTTCAAATATTTTATTTTTTCCAATTACATGTAAAAATGTTTTTCATCGTTTTTTTTTAATTTTGAATTCCAAATTCTCTCTCTCCCTATTTTATGCCTCTTTCTCATTGAGAAGACAAACAATGTTAAATAGTTTATACATGTATAGTCATATAAAATATATTTCCATATTAGTCATATTATGACACAAAACACAGACCAGAAAAAAAAAACTTTCAAAAAACAAGAAAAATAAAGTTTAAAAAAAAGTATGTTTTGATCTGCCTTCAGACTATGTCAGTTCTTTCTCTGAAGGTGGATAGTATTTTTCATTGTGAATCCTTCAGAATTGTCTTAGATCATTCTATTGCTGAGAATAGCTAAGTTATTCACAGTTGTTATTCAAACAATATGCTTGTTACTGTCTACATTGTTTTCTTGGTTTTGCTCAATTCACTTTTTATTGGTTCATGTAAGTTTCTCTAGGTTTTTTTTTCCTGAAAGCATCCTGCCTATCATTTCTTATAGCACAATAATATTTCATTACAATCCTGTGCTGCAACTTGCTTAAACACTCCCCAATTGATAAGTATACCTCAATTTCCAATTCTTTGTGATCAGGTAGGTTTTTTTTTTCTTTTTTAGAATCTGTATCTATCATATATTTCATTTCGTATTCTTAACTTTGCACACTGGGGAAAGGTAGCCATTTTATAAGGTTTATTCTCACAAAGTGTTCATTTGGTACATGGATTTTGTTTAACATGATGAAAATTTTCTTAATTGGGCTTGTTTACATAAATATATGGGCTTTGGCTGAAATAATTTTTAGGTGAACAGGTAACAATAGGTTTAGTGAGTGGAGATGGCCATGTGACAATTAAAATTGCCCAAAGTTTGACAACATCACCTTTAAAACACAGAAGTTAAATAGTGTCCATGAATTAGTCTCCAAGAAAAAAAAAAATTGTACATTCTATACCTGGATGAAAGATTGAACCAGAAGATCAGAAGAATAATTGTCTTTCCTTGAAAGATGTCATGATCACTCAAGGTGTTCCAGTAAAAAGTGAATGTTTCTTAGTCTAGGTGTACTTCAAGAGGGATTAGTACTTTGCAAAAATGTTTAGTTTAGACTTTAGAGAGTGACTGCTAAGGTCCCTCTCAATCAAGCAATTCTATGATTTGATGATTTTTTTTTTAAATCTTTAAGGTCTCTTCCAAATCTACAGGTAATAAAACTATAATTATAGAACCTTATTGATTTCTGTTTGGCTATCTATCACTGTATTTTTTCTGTAAAAATTGAAACTGCATATGACAATGAAAAAAAGTCAATAAGAAATCTTAAGTCGTGAGTTGAGGTGTGGACCATATCAAAATAAATCAGCAAATATACATGAAATGCCTACCATGAAGTTCTGGACTAATACTAGAACACATGCATATGACTTCTTTAGATTAGCAAATAGACAAACTATTTTTCCCTACCCTCCTCTTTCTTGGGGAATCTTTGATCTCCTCTAATTCCGTTGCTTCTCAAAGTTTCATAGTATAATCTTGAATAATGATTGATTTTTTAGGTTTTTTTACACTGTTTTAATTGATATTTCACTTTTATCTTCTTTTGCTTTTAATTGTTGATTGATGGCATCAAGAATTTTTTACTGTGCTTTTGTTTTCTACGTTCCATTTCACACATTTCATTTTCATTTCCTTTAATCAGGCAGTTGGTGCTAAAATATGCTATTGTCATCTCTAGCTGAATATTCATGTAATTTGTTAATGTCGTTCATCAGACCTTCAATAGTTTTTCATAGAAGTTCGAATGTCATTATGCAGACTGACAATCACTCAGTGGACATTTAGAAAGCACCTATCATGTTCCAGGTTCTTTTATCAAGATATTCTTATATATCCACTTCTCCTCCTATAGTGCTTAATGTAGAAACAGCCACTCATATACATTGTGTGTAAATCCAAAAATGTTTTTACACTCTGTCAAATGCTATTAAAGAACATATTTCTTCAAGATGATTATAAAAATTATTAGCCTTTTTTTTGAAACAAATTACTCTGCATTGACATAACATGTCTATTATTTGGACTAAGCCATCTAACATATATTTGTGTGTGTGTGTGTATGTAGTGTGTATATACCTATATTATATATATATATATATATATATGTGGAAATTCCATCCTAAGTATGTCTATCTCCACTCTGAGGTCAAGAGATTAGCATAATTAGTTTTGTCATCAATTCCGTTATTGATAGCACTCCTGGAGTTTATTTGAAGGGCCTTTTCTTTTCTTTTCTTTTCTTTTTTTGTGAGGCAATTGGGGTTAAGTGACTTGCCCAGGGTCACACAGGTTAGTAAGTGTCAAGTGTCTGGTCTGAGATTTGAACTCAGGTCCTCCTGACTCCAGGGCCGGTGCTCTATCCACTGTGCCACCTAGGTGCCCCTTGAAGGGCATTTTCGATGCCTTCAGGTGCTTCAAATCTTTTTCCTCTTCAGGTTTAAGGAACTCCCCAAATTCTACTTTAATTTTATCTTTCTGGATTTAAGAATAGGGTTGTTTCTTAAGCATGTCCATAGTGTATCTGGAATACATTATTGTATGGAACTGACGAATCAAGTAAAGAAGCATTTATTAAGGGATTACTATGTGCTAGGCACTTTATCAAGTATTGTGAATACAATTACAAGAAGAAAGAAAAGGTTCCTGGCCCTAGAGTAAGGTACATTGCAAGAGGGACAGATAACACATAAAAGGGAGGTGAAAAAAGAGGGGAGTGGAGGAAATAAAGTTACCTGATGAAAATACAGAGGGAAGGATAGTAGAAAAAACTCCGGAAAGTTGGGAGTATAGCCTGAAGAGGAATTAAGAAATGGTTGGCTTAGGTATTCTCCTTAAAATGGAGGTTCTGGGAAGAACTAACCAACTGAAGAGAGAGGCTGCAGGGATGGTGAATATTAACAGTATGAAGTCAGAATTTGAAGTGAACCTTCAAGATGAGGTTACAATGGCCTGATAAAGAAACTTTTGTGGAAATGAGTTAGGAGTACACAACATGATTAGCATGGGATTGTTCTTTTGAAAAAAATATATTATGAAGTCCTTGTTGATAGCTGGTAAGTTACATTTCCAAGTTTTGGGATGAATTGCTATTATATAAGAAGGCTATAAAGAAACATGTAATATGCTTCCTGATGATGGCAAGGGGTGGAGATGGATTAGTATGACTTGCATTTACAATGGAGTAAGTTTCGCTTGGAAATCTGCATGAACAACAAAAAGCTTATAAATCATTTTTGTTAAAATCTTGGAAGAATGACCTTTATTTCAGCAAGCATTAATAACGATGAGGACAGGATAGAACAAGCCAATTGTTGTGATATCAAAAGAAGAAAGACTGTCAAGGAATAATAGCAGAGGAATGAAATTAAAAAGTTGGAATCCCTTCTCTTTGTCTTATTTGTTGTGGAAAATAGAAGATAAACTGAGCCCTGATAGAGAAGGTTAGAGTTGACTCATTCCCTCCCTCCTTCAGCAAACATTTATTGATCAACTGTAAGTACAGGACTCCACGGTAGACAGTAAGGGATATGATGGAGAAGGTGAAAGCATTACAACTTGGTAAAAGAGACATTTGTAGATTGAGGCAGGAAGGAAGATACATAGTGTTTCTGAGGAATGGAAGATAATTTATGATGAATAGCATCATAGAAGGTTTCCTAGAGGAGTGATCTAATGTAATTTCCATTTAGTCTTGAAGAATGAATAGGATTTCAGTGGCTATAGCTGAGTATGGGAAAGGAGGGGAGGTGGAAGTAGCACTACAATCATAAGGAATAATGTGAGCTAGAGTACAAATGAGACCAAGAAAAGGATAAAAATCAGAACCACAGAATCATTGTAAAGCATTTCAGAAGGAATCTATTCTAATACTGAACTGAACAGAAATCTACTCTACAACATAACTGATAAGTAGTCATTGGCCTCTCTTTGAAGACTTGCAATGAAGTGAAATCTGCTACCTCCTGAGAAAGTCCATATCATTTGGGGACAGCTATTAAATATTAGGAACTTTGTTTTATTTTGATGTTGAATTCAATCGTTCCTGACTACAATCCCTCCTCCCCCACTCACACTATGATGCTTTTCCCAATGCGACCAAGTATAAAAAAATTTAATCCCCCTTCCACATGGCAATTTTTAGAATAGTAGAAAACAACTATTAGTCCCTTCCCCTATTCCAAATATTTTTGCCCTTTCCTTTAGTCCAAAACTTCACTTCAATCCATTCCCAAATGGAATGGTCTCCAGTCCTCTCATTTTCCTAATTCCCTTGCTCTTGAGGTGCTCAAAAAAAGTTAACTTGCTTGAAGCACAAGAAAGGGAATAAAGTGACACATACATCTTGAAAGGTAGGGCCTTGAATTGTATTCATTAGAGAATCTATAAGAAATTTTGAGACAGGGAATTAATAGTTCAAATTTGTACATTAGGCAGATTATGTTTGTAGCACATAAAAGACACATAGGCAATGTGGAGCTAGAAAAGTTGAAGCATAAGTATTTATATGGAATTTCCGTCAGTCATATAAATCTGAAGTTATATTGGTGTATATATGTATGCATATATGTATGTATTCTTCTGTGGCTTATTTTATTGATTTAGTTATTTGGTGAGCATTCTGAAATTGTAACTACATTTTGACAAAGGGTTAACGATTGAGAAGTATGCTGTCTCAAGGCCATAGGACTTTATATCAATGCTATGTAAGCTACTTGTCAAAATGAGAGCTTACACACAGTGAATATGATATAGACATACCAAATGTAAGTTACTTAATTTACAAGTACATAAAGATTTTCCAATGATTAAATATTAGTATACGCAATTTTAAGGGTCTCTAAGGGACCTTAGAACTCTTCAACCTCCTTTCTGTTTTATCTAAAGTATATTTAAAGGTTTTTAATAGAATTTAGAAGGATTTTAAGTCCTCATATATATATAGCCTAACTTTACCTGGTTTATAAACTGAATTTCCTGTTGAATTTTCATGAGTTGCTTGACTTCCCCTTTGAGGCCAGTGAACTTCTGATTGGATAAAATAAATGTGCAATGGGGACTAAGCAAAAATTGTTTACTGTTTATTTATTTTAATAAAGGAAACTGAGGCTCCTAAGTTGAGGAAATCTCTTTTCAAATAAACTAGTCTATAGGATTAAGCTCCCTGAAATATTTAAGGTAAAAAAAGGAAACCATTAAAAAAGCAATTAAATCTAAAGAAAGCAGTCTGTCTTAATGAAAAGGTATGTTATTAGAATCAGAGGATAAAATTCAAGTTCCAGCTCTAACACTAGTTAGCTATATGGTTATAGACAAGTCACTAACTCTCCGTAATTTGGTTTTGTCATCTGAAAAATGATTATTATAATAACACTAGATCTATTATTTTCAGGTTAGTCTGAAGAAAATACTTTGCCCACTATAAAACCTGACAGAAAAGTTATATTAACATTGTTGTTATTATTATTTCTATTCCCCATGCCTTCCCTCCTCCCCCTTTCTCTTTCTAAAATGTCGGGTTCTATTCATTCTCTTGCAACTTCACATCCGAGGGAGGATGGGAAACTAGTGGTACGGGAAGATTCCTGGGAAGGTGAACCAAGAATATTTCCTCTATCTTGTGAAAAATCTCCACCAATTCTATATTCTCCCAAAGGGAAACCAAGTGAGAAGTGATAATACGTTACAATATCCCATGTTCTAGAGGTCATTTAGTCTCATAATATCAACGTCTCACTGCATCATTACCATGTCTCATATGCTAGATTGTCAACTTCCTGTTGCAAGGACCATATCTTACCGACCTTTGTACAATCCTAATGATTCTCCACTGGAATTCTACTTCTAGGACCATATCTCCTGGGGACCTATCATCAGAAAGTTGGCCAGTATTCATGGCATCACAATCATGAAGACTGTCCACTTAAGGTGGTGTCCACACTAACAGAATGATGAGTCTTTGGAAAAACTGAAAAAATGATGATGATAAAAAAAAAGAAGAAACTGAAAATGAGAAACATTAATCAAGATAGCTAACTTTTAAATAGTGCTATACTTACAACATTCCTGGGCTGGTTGCATTGATATCTATATCTATATATCTATAACTATAAATATATAGATTTGATATAGATATCAGACAGAGAGATAGATAGATAGATATAACAATTCTATTGCAGTGAATTACCCTTTCAGAACTTGAGTCTCAGAAAGATTAGGTGATTTGGAAAAGGTAATATGACTAGCTATTTTCAGAGACATATCACAAACCTAGGTTTTGTGACTCAAATTTTTCTGTCTACCTTTCTATAATACTTCATTACCTAGAATAGTAGTGGTTGTCACATATGTGGTTGACCATATAGGTGTTGGATACTTAAGAAAGGCTGATTGATTAATGGGAACCACATTATTTTGTCCATATCTAGGTACCTTTTGTTGCTTTGTGTCTAACTGGCATTTAATAAACATTCCTAGATTTAACTGGTTGAAGTACCTTAGTACCAAAATAGAGACAAGAAGTTCCTGTGATTGCCAAAATTTCAAACAACTCCAAAAGACCTTGTCCCCACTCTCATTATTAGCATTGACTATAATTTTTGAGCACCTGGGGAATACACAGGGTCATAAGATACAGATTGTTCTTTGTGCTTTACACCCACTGGATTGTAGACTTCATAGTAGAAAGGACTAGATCTTATCTAAACTTTGCATCTCTTTTAGCTCCAAAGACAGATTTTATTATCCTGTACATAAGTCTTTAATAATTGTTAGCTTGGAAGAAAGAATGGAAGGAAGGAAGGAAGGAAGGAAGAAAGGAAGGAAGGAAGGAAGGAAGGAAGGAAGGAAGGAAGGAAGGAAGGAAGGAAGGAAGGAAGGAAGAAAGGAAGGGAAAGCAAAGAAGAAGCAAAGAAAATTGCACTTGTTCTTAACAGGGATGGAAATATGTTTGGATCATTACATAGTTTGTTTTAAGGTGGTGATGATATGAAAAGATATTAAGATTAGGTTAATCCATTGGCATAGTGAGTTAGCGAAGGATGGATATATAAAGTAGTGTTTTAGAGTGAATATCCTCGGGCAATATGAAGGCACCTTTGGGGTATATATACCTGGAGCCAATTCTGTGTCCAGAATGAGTGAGGTGGAGAGCGGTTGCTGTGCTGAGGCCAAAGCCAACATTCCCTGCCTGGGTAGCTTGCTGGAAAAAATATGCAGAAGTCAGAATGACCTGAGTTTGAATCAATCCCCAGATTCTTATTGCCTTGTGTAAGTAACCTCTCTGTGTATTAGTTTCCTCATTTGTAAAAAGAGGGGGCTGAACACAGTCTCTTAATTTCTCTCCTTGTTCTTAATCCATCAGGATCTATCATCCTATGACAGACCTTACAGGAGTTTTTGTTTGAGATTGAGATATGTTGATTCTGAACTTCCAATATGCCCCAAACAGGAAAAGAAAGTATCCCAAGTGGGTTGTTGCACAAAGGCATGTGGTGTATATGGGTCATATTACCTTACTTCTTTTCATAATATCTTTTGCTATCTATGAACATTGGGAAAGATGAAAGAGAGAGAGCTTGGATTGATAGTAAAATGCCCAGAACATGCCAGCAATAAGAGTTACCTGAGTAAAAGTTCCTCTTAATTCTTTGAACTGTCAAGATAGGAGGGCACTCAGCCAATATACTCTGTTCATTAGCAAGTCAACTGCACGCGAAATACTATCCCAGAGGGCTGCCAACTCTAGGCATTCTCATTAGCAAGTCCTAGAACATTTACTTCTTCTCCTTCCTTTTCATGTGGCCATATAGCCCCCAATGAAAGCATGCACCCTCTAAGTCATTGACCCTTTTGGTCATTGGCTTAATATTCACAGAAGTTAGTAAGCCAATGTATAAAAACAGGAAACTGTGGCTTCAGGTAAATCGATCTTCAGACAGGTCTGCCTGGGGCTTCTTTCATGGGCAATTAAAGAAAAGGTCACCGAGAAGCCCAAACAATCTTTCAGGATCGCATGTTTAATTACTGGCCATAGATTTTACTAATGTTTATCACATAGCAGGCTATACACACACGAGTGCTCCTTCTTTGAATGGACTTGATAAAGTCACTGAACTTGTCTAAGGACAAGTTCCTTTCTGAGATGATGCTGCCATCAAAGAGAAACCTCTTCACCCCAGGAATTTATTCTGAATAATAATGATATCTCATATTTCTATAGTCTATTAAGATTTACTAAACACAAACCTCATAACTGTGGGAGGTAAGTAGATCAACTGTTCTCAGCCCCATTTTACAGAGGAGGGAGAGGAAATGAATTCCTTAGAATCATACATGTCCTAAGTGCTAGAGTGAGGATGTGGAACCATCTCATTTAGCTTTGAGCCAAGAACTCTTTCTAATGCATCATATTGTCTCCAGAAGACATAGTAAAGAAATCAAATGCTGAATGAAGACATTTGAAGATCTGACTGTCAATTCTATCTCCTATACTTACTAGTTGTATCTCTTTAGGTAACTCATTCACTTTCATTTATCCTCCATTTTCTGATCCATAAAATGGTGATAACACTATGCTTACTGTTTACCTTAGAGAAGCATTGTGAAGTAAATGCTTTGTAGGTCTGAAAATGTTATATAAATTTGAGCTATAATTGTCATTACTACTGCTGCTGCTGCTGCTACCACTGCTACTTGATCCTAGATAATAGCTGAGAATTTGTCACTCTATTTTGCTTTATTGTCCCCATCCAATCATTAAACATTCATAATTATTTTACATTTATAATTTTTAATATTCATAAAGATTTATTTATGAATGTCATGCTGATGTCTAGGTCTCATGTGGGCAAAAGCATTACTAGATTACTAGCTCCCATTCAAAGATTCAGTGTAACAAATGGATTTATCTGGTACATGAAAATTTTATTTTTTTGCACAAAAAGAAAGATGAAACAAATAAGCAAAAAAAAAAAAGATTCATAAGGGCTATAAAACACATACCGTCTGAAATCTTCAATGTTGCTATTTGGTTGGAATTCCCCCATCATTCTGGAAAAGCATCTCTTTCCATGGAGGTAAATGAATGTTTAATAAATGTTTATTGATTGTACCTCATTGATATAAACACAGGGATTACAAAGCCTCAGTGACTGGCTAAGTTGTAGTAATTAGTAATGGTAGTAGTAGTAGTAGTAGTAGCAGTAGTGGTGGTGGTGGTGGTGGTGGTAGTAGTAGCATCAACATCAGCAGTAGTAAAGGTAATAATTGTAGACCAAATTTATATAACATTTTAAAGGTTACAAAGTACTTTCTTCACAATCCTTTTTGCTTCCCTACACTCATTTACACCTGAATACACAGAAGCATTCTGTGGTTTAGACTTGCCCCAGAAGAGGTGTATATTTTGGTGCTGCTAGACAAACAAAACCATGCCATTTTGGTAGCTATATCTTTTACCCCACAGAGACCTATCCAGAAAACTACCCTTATGCTACTACTCTGAATACTTGAATTCCCCAGGAAGGGAAATAAATTTTGGGTAGCTAGACAGGCAATACAACTTCCTATTGGATCCTCATCATCTAAATAACTTACTGTAATATTAGACTGAAAATCCAGGTCACTCAATATTAGGCCTTGTATCCCTCATCATTGATTCTCCCAGGGGCCATCTCTAGTCATTCTGATCTATAGCCTGCCACTGGACCCACATGGCTCCAGAGGAGAAAGTGAGGCTGGTAACTTTGCACAGCCCTCCGTCACTTAAATCTAATTCACTGACAAGTCATGGTATCACCTTTCTGATGTCATAGTCCTCTTCGAGAATGAAGGACAAGCAGCAAGTGATTCTCCCATATCTGGGATAACATTGTGATCCTCTTTCCTCTCCAAGAGGTACATTGTTTAGAAATCCCCCTCTTCTCCAAAGGAAAAAAAAATTGGAATTTTGAGCTTTCAAACTTTGATAACCTACAAGGTCATCTCCTTAATTTCTGAAGGCCAGGATATTCACTCTCCTCTAAATAGAAAGCTGGGGATCCTCCAGGAATAACATTATTCAGGAAATCTCTTCAAGCTGAATTTGTGAGTGCATGCCTTCCTCCACTATGTGCCTCTTTGATAACTTGATTTTCTACCACTGCCCCAGCTGATGTCATACCTTGGCATGGGAAACTCTACTTTCTAATATCTGTGCACTGATTTGTGCTTAGAAAAAGAGGTGAAAAAAAGTGACTAGGAATTTGAGGTCCTGGAATGTTTTTCTAAAAACACATGGGCAATCCTTTCTTTACATTGAGTACTTCCATAAGGCTTCCATTAGCTGTTCCTAGTATGTGTTAAGGTGTGCGTGTGGATGGGGATGGGGGCAGATACTGGTGTAGGGATATGTGAAGTGTATGTGGAACTTCTTCCATCAACTTGTTACATTTTCAGGATCTATAAAGAAAAATAAAAGGTGGTAAAAGTAAGAAACAAAATTGAACAGAAAGTAAGCCAATAGGCATACTTCTACAAGCTACCATAAAGGGATGGGAGATTTGAGAAAAATATTTCCTTCCAATCTCTCCATCAACAAGAATTTATTAAATGACTATTACGCTGCAAGAATTGTGCTTGTGTTGGACAGAGACAAAAGTGAAATGGTATTTCCTGTCACAGAACTTATATCCTATTTTCAGATTCAAGATGTATATTACATGTATGGGTAAAGAGGCAAAGGTAAAGAGGATCATCTAGAGAGCATTCAAACCACAAATTCCCTACAAAATTCCAGGGACTCCAAGGACATGGTGATGGGGCCTTTTCTGGATACTTTATTTCTCGACTGCTTCCATCTATATGATAGCCCAAAGTTGAAGGAACTTGCGATTTTAGGAAGATGTCAAAATTCATGAGTGTTTCTTAGGTCCTGTCCCATCCTGTGACAGCAGAATACTATTTCTGTTAAAATAAGAAACAAAGTCTGACAGAGACCCTTTGGGCTGTTACTCTTCAGGGTAAGTAATATGATTTCAGTGAGGGATAAAGAAAACAGGGTCTCTTTATATTTCAAAATTATGGTGATGCTGTCCACATGTCAGCTACTCTTAGAGACTACAACTAGGAAGCTTATGCCTATGACTCAGATAGTCACTGACTCTTTTACATCTCCCTAATTGGTGACCTCGTGAATGTAAGAGATCTGATTCCTGAGAAGCCAATGAATGGGACAATTGCAATGCCCCTAGAGGGGCAGGGACTAATGGTAGGAGAAGTTCCTACATCAAAGAGGATGGGCATTGACAGGATTACTGGCCCATCCCAGGAGTTAGCAAGTGGTTGGACAGTGCAGCATTGAGGAGAAATGTGAACTATCTACTTAGTAGTATCACAAAACTGTTTCACATTTGGTGAGTCTAAAAGATTAGCTCACCAGATGATTGTAGTAGTACTCATAAGTTGTTATCGAATCCTCATCTAATTGTTCTGTCAATAAGTGATATGATTCCTTTTACTTATCTCCTTATGTGTTAGAAACCAAGACCTGATTGATGTTTTGCATTAGATATCTCTTTTACTCCTCATTTTGGGGCCATAGACTGCAATCATAACGTTTACTATAATTAGAATCACCCCCCCCAGTTACTGTGTGATACTTTATTAATTACCTAATTATTGTAAAGGGAGGCCCTCTCATTACAACCAAGATCCCTAAGCAATGGACTGGAAAGAATGTCTGGCTGAATACAGGAATACCAAGGGTGCAAATGTAACATCCCCATTTGGCTACAAGGCTCTCTCTGTGGCTACATAAGTATGTACTGAATATCTACAAAATAAATACAAGGTAATTTGGGGATGATGGTTATAGAAGGTGAGGGAAAAGCAAGATTACCTTTATGTGAAAGGTGAGGTTTGAGCTGAGTCTTAAAGGAAAAAGAGGATTGTAAAAAATAGAAATGAGGTAGAAGTGAATTCTAGGCCTGGTAGGGGCAAAGGCATGGAGCTCCAAAATAGATTTTGTATGTAAGGAAGAGGAGAACTAAAGTATAGCAAGGAAAATAATGAATGATAAGAGTGTGGAGGAAAAAAAAAGGTGGGGACAGGCAATGAAGGCTTTTAAATGTTAAACAGAGTAGTTCATATTTTATTCTAGTGGCACTGGAGAGACACTGGAATTTATTGACCCGAGAGTGACAGCAGGAGAGCTATGCTTTAGAGAAGAACATATATTAACTAATTTATCTTGAGGGGGAAACACCCTCCAGGAGTCACCAATGTTTGTATAGGGAGATAGTTTTTTTCTTTGTTTGGTTGGTTTTTTTTGGGAGGAGGTGGGAAAGGAGGTAAGATCATTAATCTGTGGGGTCATCATGGTGATCAGGCTTCTTATACTCCGTATCAGTCTCATATACTTCCACAGAAATCCAAGTTGAGTATAGGAAGAGATGGGCAACAAAATCATAGAGTAGAAAGGTCCATAGGGTATGAATCATTAAATATGGATTTGATTTCTTCTTTGGTCTCTTAGAAACAGGAGTCTGAAAATTCTGGTAAATGAAAACAGTGGGGTACATGCCACAAGTAGTGAAGGCACATGACTGCTCACAAATCCCAGGTAGTCTCTGAACCTATTTAGGAAACATTGAGGTGTACTCCTGTCATTGGCATTCATGGTGTCAGAAACCAGCTTCTGTAAATATAAAAGAGTGAGGAGGTAGGACAGAGAAAAGTGGTTTGCATGATAGAAAGAATAACAGTATGAAACAGGGTCAATTTTGTGTGTGTGGTGGAAAGTAAGGACTCTTGGAGCCCCAGTAGTTTGCATATCAGTGTGTTTAAGAGCTAAGAAAAATAAGAAGGGTCAAGAATGGAGTTATAGGCCCTATGGCTGCTTAGAAATTCAGTGTGAAAAGATTACATGTTGGCAATTACTCTGTCTTCCACATCCTAACCTCCTACACACCTGCTATACCAGTATTGGGAAGAAACCATGAAAAACTAATTAGCACATTGGCTTTTATGACACCTGTCTGAATTAGTCCATTTCCGAACTGCTTTTAGTCTTCACAAGTGAAGACTGAGAATACAACAGGCATAAAGGGTTCCAGAGCCTGCAGAATGAATATTGGCATTGTATCTATGATGGGGAAGTTCCTACTCATTTTGTTGTTTTTGAAAAGGACTTATGAATTGGACTTAAGGGTGGTGGAGTTGCACAAAGGCATCAGCCTCATTCTCTCTTTTGGATTCGTGGAAGTCCAGTGGCAAGACAAAATTCAAGATGACTGGCAATGTCATGGGATACAGTGGATGACCTTAGCATGTTTGATATCTGGCTAAGATCTAAGCATTCCACAGCACCTGCTTCAGCTGCCTTCAGAGCTGCTGGACCAAAGGTTCTCATCTGTCCATTATACCAAATGGAGTCTCCACCAGCTTGGGGCAAATTGGGCAGGTAGGTGTTATACTGGATAGAATGCTAAATAGAGGACCAGCAAGACTATTCTCCCTGAATTCAAATCTGGCCTCAGATACTTGCTAGCTGTGTGACCCTGTGCAAGTCACTTGTCCCTGTTTGCCTCAGTTCCCTCATTTATAAAATGAGCTAAAAATAAAATGGCAAATTATTTCAGCATCTTTGCCAAGAAAAGCCAAAATGGAGTTGTGAAGAGTTGAGCATAAAGGAACAATAACAGAGCTCAATATAAAAGTGAAAGTTGGTGTAAAAAAAAATCAATCCTAGTAAGCAGTGATATGCTGAATAAAGTCCTTTACCTTCTTTGTGCCTCTCTCTTATACTCTGTAAAATGGGAATAATATTACTTGTAATACCATCCCCTCACATGTGCAATGAAGGAAATGCTCAGTAAACTGTTAAGCCTTGAAGAAAACTCTAAAATGTGTCATTCAAACTCCTTAAAGATTGGTCTTGAGTATAATGCACACCTATAAGAGGGTTGGCAACTTTGTGTGTCTACTTTACTGAAACACAAAGAAGTGAACTTCAGTCCTGAATATGCAGTTAAGAAAATAACCCACCAAGGCCCTGACTGTAGCCCTGAATCTCTGCAGTCCATTTTACAAAGGGCTTCTCCATCACTGATGAGTTGTATTCGCCAAAGTTAGGCCAAAAGGAGTCAAAGTCATTTAGATCCAATCTCCTTTCCAAAATGAAATGAGCAAGAGTTTTATTAAAAGGGAATGAAGAGGAAATTGAACTTTCATATTTCATTGTGCAATTGTGGTGACAGAAAACAATATTCGTCGACAGAGAGTTTGGAAGATTGTTATTTATGTCATTTTTTTCCTTCTTCCTTTTATTCACCTACACTCTACTCAGTCATGTCAAAATAGCAGGCAAGTATTTTTTCTCTCTCTCACATAATGTAGCTGTTGGAACATTATTGCCTTGCTAAGTTAATGTACTTAGTCACCTTGTCTTAATCCTACATTTTCCTTAAAAGTAGAAATATTTACATTAATTGATTTAGTGTTCTCAAAAGAAATAACATTTGGATTTTATATTTTTGTTTGTTGCTTTGAAATATTAGACTGAATGTTCTTATAGGCCGGGGCAATGTCTGATATCATATTTGCATCCTCCATGCCTCGTACATAATGGGTGGTTAAAAAATCTAAAACGAAGGTCTACAATACTAAAATTGATCTCCAAATCCTCAATGTTGAATGGAAATGACTTTGGGTTTCTAAAGTTTATGTCAGGAAAGTATAAAGAGAGATGGAGACCTGACAATGACCCACGTGTTTCTTTTCCAAAGGCTAATTTAGCTAAATTAAAGGAACACACCCACAAGTTGGGGTTAGGGCAATGATTTTTTTTTTTCTGGATGCAAAAATGCTTGGAGAACATTTATTAACTACTAAGGTGTGGAACAGCTATAATCTGTGTCAGTGGACTGATAACCCATGCTAATGAATTCACAAATTCTTCAAATAGTGAAGTTTGACCAGACTTCTTATGACATTAGACTTTTATATCAGGTTCTGTGGCTTCAGCATGCTTTTCATGAATTATCTCCTTTGTTTCTCTAAATATTAAAAGGGGAGTAAAAAAATCCTTCCTAGCTATAAATAATATAATTTAATTAATGGTACTATATACAAATAGTAATGTAAATATAGCTATAAAAAGTAGAAAAAATATTATGAGCATCTAGATAGTACTGTGGATAAAA
Organism: Phascolarctos cinereus; assembly: GCF_003287225.1. Classification (NCBI taxonomy): domain Eukaryota; kingdom Metazoa; phylum Chordata; class Mammalia; order Diprotodontia; family Phascolarctidae; genus Phascolarctos; species Phascolarctos cinereus. The sequence goes on from NW_027555625.1 coordinate 66,874,273, forward strand.
TTCTGGGCCTAGACTCAGGAAGACCTGAGCTCAAATCTACCCCACAGACACTTATTAGATATATGACCCTGGGCAAGTTACTTAACCTTATTTGCCTCAGTTTCCTCATCTGTAAAAAGAGCTAGAGAAGGAAATGGCAACCTACTCTAATATCTTTTCCAAGAAAACCCCAAGTGGGGTCATAAAGAGTCAGACACAACTGGAATGACTGAAGAACAAAAATAAGTGTAATACAGATTGGTTGGAATTGGTCCCTTCCAACATGATGAAGAGAGGAATTAGGATGACTAAGTAGATGTGTCCAATTAAGTATGTGAGAATATATCTTGGCAGTGAGGAAGTGATTATATATTTGCTGTCATTTGACTTCTTAGTATTTGATATATTTTGGGGTCCCTGGGGTATGCTGATATGCAATTGTTGCATTAGCAAAGGATGTAATCTCCCTTTGTTTATCTCACTCTAAAATTGCAGAGATCCTGACTTCCTGGGCTAACCTAAATGATTTGATAGTTCTGAATGTTCATCTCTATTTCCCAGAATAAGAAATAGGACATGGAACCTAGAATTGCAACAACAAGAAAGTAAATGTTTCCTGTTATCCTTATATGCATACCAATTTCCCTCGTGGTTTGTATTCTCTTAATAAGCCTTGTAGTTAGATTAGAGATAGCTAAAGCTGGGGCTCTATACCTTGAGTTCCAGAATTGGACTAATTTGAACTAACTTGGACTATCAGGGGAGGCAACGAATTTCCCCTTATTGGAGATATTGAAACGGAAGGTGAGCTTCTGAATGGCAGGTACAAAGTAGAGTGGATTTTCATCCATATACAGATTGGGCTGTCCACTAAGGGTACATTAAACTCTGAGAATCTGTGATTTTTAAGATCCTTGACAAGTACTGTATGGAGTGGAACCAATGTGATTGCACAATTAGTTCACATGTATATAGATCAAGATTTGAAATGATGATTATTTTGGTAATTTTAAGATGGATTTACAAAAAAACATGGAGTTTAAAATAAGGGGTCATATCCATGCATCCATTCATTTAATAAGCATTTAGTAAGCACTGGCAATGGGATATGTAGTAAACTGTGCTAAGCACTGGGGACCAGAAAACAAACACACAAAGGCACAGTTCTTTTTTTCATGGAGGTTTTTTTCCTACACGGGAGGAAATAAGACACCATCTGACAGCTATAACACACATGATTATTTAATAACTTTATTAATTAGGTATGAAACAAAACCCTATGTGAAATAAAAGGGGCAGAGGTCATTAGGCAAGGAGGTGGTGACAGTGGAGACAGTGCTAGACTTAGAAATGGAGAGTTTAGTTCAAATTCTGCCTTGTAAACTTACTAGCTATGTGATCCTGAAGAAATCATAGTTATTTTTTTTTCTCAGATTCAGTTTCCTTATGAAGATAATGATAGCACCTAGCTCACAGGGATGTATGAGTTTCAAATGAGATGATATATGTAAAGCACTTTATAAACCTTAAAACTCTATATAAATGCTAACAATTATTACTACTAGCTCTAGGTATTAGGGAACAATCCTTGAAACCAGTAATATTTTCATTGAACTTTAAAAAATGGTTAGGAATTAAGCAGGTATAAAAGATGGTGTAGAACATTCAAGGAATTAGAGTAACACATAGAAGTAGGAGGCAGAGGGGACATGTCATTTTCAGAGAAGGAGCAGAGTGGGTTGGCTAAAGCACAGATCCCATGGAGGGCAAGAACATGAAATTCAAGTCAATCCAGTAATCATGCATTAGCCACCTACATTGTGCCAAGTGCTAGGGGAAAGAGATTAGAGTTTGGAAGGCATGCCAGAATACTATGATAATAGGGTCAATGGAAATAGATAGGATGAGACGAAAATGAGGTTATATGAGGTGGGTGTGAGGCTTGGTAAAAAGGTTTTCTCACTAACTTAGTGAGAGGTGAGGAAAAGGAAGGAGTCAAATATAAGGGCACGTTTTCCAACATGGGAGACAATAGGGATGGTGACACCATGAATACAGGTAGTGAAATTAGAAGACAAAAAAAGGCTAAAGATGAAAGCTAATAAATAAGGTGTTGGCCACACTGTTTAAACTGCTGATGTGAAATCCATATGGAATTTTCCTTAATTCAGATGATGATATGATTCCAGAAGAGAAAAGACAGGTGAGGACTGAGCAAAATAGATTTGAGGCTAATGCAGTTAAGGAAATCGCTAAGAGAAAGAGTATAGGCCAACTGATGTTTGCCCTGGTTAAACTCCAGCTGAATAATCTGGGTCCATATTTTAAGAGAGGGAATGATAAATTGTAAAACTTGTGGGTTGGTGGAGCGAACAGGAGACAGTGCCTAAGTTAGTGAGAAAACAGAAAGTCATGTTATACTAAGAGTTAAAGGACTGGGAATGTTGAGAGGAGAGGCAGGATAATAGCTATCTATAAGAATCTATTTTTTTTCATGGAGAAGAGGGATTAAATTAATTCATTTGTGTTCCCAGAAGCAGAAATTGGAATAAAGGATGAGCAGATTTCTTCCCACCATAAGGAAAATCTGCCTAATAATCAATGTTATCTAAAAGTAGAGTAGAATAGGCTGGTGTGGGGAGGAGGGAGTTCCCTGTCACTGGAAATCTTCAGGTAGCTTCAGTATTAACACTACTTGGGTATACTTTAGATGGAATATATGTTGTGGAACAGGTTGGATTAGGTGACCCTTGAGGTATCTTCCAGCTCTGAAATTCTACGTATGATCCTAACCCACCACTACTTCGCTTCAGTTCACATTTGGATGGCCTAGAAAAATTGCTCAGGAACTCTTCTCCAGACTTGCTCACTTAGCAACTCTTTTTTGGAAACCCAGAAAACATTAAAAGTTTCAAGCAAAATTAAAATTCAATAAAGGTCAGTCCTCTAGGCTATGAGAGAGGAATCAGAGCATGGGAATTACAAAGTAGATTCCCCCAAGCTGACCTATGCCAGTTAAAACTAATCATTTCCAAAACTGTACAAAGAAAGTGACCTCCTTATGTGAAAGTGATAGAGAAGTTGTAAAAGAGGAGGAGGGGGAAAGAAAGCTTAAAAAAAAAAAACTAAAATTGTAAAGTTGTGGAATCATTAAAACATTGTCTTGTTGAGAGTATTGCTCTAACAATCATCCATGGGGTTTCCACATCCACTAAAGGAACGTAGGTTTGGTTCAGAGTGTAGATAGATAATGTTAAAGGCATTGAGCACTTAATAAATATTTTTAATAATAATAAATATTAATAACACATTTTGCCAAAGCTAATTTCAAATCTATTTGGAGAAATTGGAGTAGCTGGTAAAAACTTGTGCTTCTGCTCTTCAGTATGAAAGTATGATTGGATATCAATGTTGTCAGTATCATGAGACCTGGAAGTAATAGGAACCTTAGATGTCTTCTAGTCCAAGCTTTTCTATTACAGATAAGGAATCTGAGGTTTAGAAATGTGGACATGTCAAAAATTGCACAGCTAAAAAAAAGTCACAATTTGAACTCATGAACTCAGGAATGAAGAATGAGTACTCTTTCCCTTACACTCCAACTAGGAGCATTCTGAATGAATTGATTTATTCACATTTCATTTCCCTATAACAGTTGCCTCCCCAAAGGATCAGAATCAGATTGTGACATAGATCACTAGTTTTTATACTCCCTCCAACAGTCACTTTCACTTTGTCCTAGTTTAAATGGACTAATAAGTCTTCATTCTTCCTGCACTGCCCTTTCCCACATCTTCCTTATGGGGTTGATTTTAAAATCAAATATGGATTATGCTACTCTCCTTTTGACCAACCACAACCTGGGAGAGCATTCTCTCATCCTGTTTACCTTAAAACCCCTTTTTTGCCCCTATGTCAATAACTGTCCTTTCAGAAGTATCTGGTTGTCCCAATGTTTCAATGCATAGGAGTGTCCCAGGCTTTTGGTCTCTCTCCCCACAATGTAGTTTCCTGAGTTTCTCCCCCTACTCATATATCTCAGTACCAAAATTGTTAGTTTTTGTCCTAATAGGCAAATTAGAGGAAGTTTGGATGCCTACAGATATTTTTTTCAGATATATCTATCTATATCTATAGATACATAGATAGATATTGATATGCCAATTAATATGAAGGAATTTTCACTTGCATTCATGCAGAAACATCCCCACTTTTGAATCATATATATTTAAAATACTGGTTGAACTATGAGAAGTCTCTTTATACAGTTATGCTTTTATTCTTTGTTAGTTACATGAAAATCACATATCTCTGGGAGGGGAGAGTGAGGATTAAGCTCCATATCCCGAGATGACCACTGTGAATTCTGAATTTGCTTACTTACATAGAAGTGTACTTTTAGCATCTCTGGGTTGTTATGTATTTGGTGCTCAGATGGACTGTTCAGGATTCCTTTTAAAATTGTTTCAAGGTCATTCTTTGTCATTTCATGCTACATAACACCCTTTCCAGGCCATTTCACACTGATAAAGGCTTTCTGATAAACATTGATTTTTTTCCCTTCAATTTGCCTGAGAAATGCATCCCACATTCAAAGGTGTTTTTGTTTGTTTGTTTGTTTGTTTACATTGGAGATTTTCTTCAGTTCAAAAAAAAGGTGTTTTTTAGGGGGTGAGTTGAATCCTGTCTCTGCCAATTATTACCTGTGTTACCTTGAGTCACTAAAAATCTCTTCTTCCCTCAGTTACTTCATTTGTCGAATGCTACACTCTAAGGTCCTTTCCAGCTTAAATCTATGATGCTTTAAAAGTGGACCTTCTCGTTCTTCACCAGATTCTGAATAGCAAGAAGGAACCATATGCAAAAGTAAAAATAATGGAAACTTTGGAGGAAATGTCACAATTTATTTGGTGATTAATCACAGGAAAGAAAAAAAAGAATTCAGAAAGAGTTTAATTTCATGATAGATTTAAAGAGTGAATATCTCAGTGGATTAAGAGAAGGGATGGGTAGAATTTGATTACCTCAAACTACAGAGAATATCAACTTGGCAGAAAGTGGAGGTCTTCAGGAATGAAGTATGTCTTGGGACATACACACACATACACATACACACAAAATCAGTGATGATGAATATGGAAATCTCTCCACAGAGACTGATATGGATACACAGGGAACTCATTAGACACTGTAGACTTTTAAGGGCCAAGTGGGGAAGAGTTAAACTACAGATGAGTACAAAAGCATAGCACATTTCCATAAAAATAATGTCAGGGCTCAGAATGAACTGAAGTTTATGGATAAGGCATAAAATCACAAAAGAATAGTTTTTAATTGCATTTGGGAAAAATAGCAGAAAGTTAGGATAAAATTATTGTTTGTGTTAGATGGCAAAAAATTAAAAAAAGATAGAAAATAGAGCCAAGTACCTTTTATGTTACTTTGCATTTCATTGCTAAGAAGAATGAGCTTCGTCCTAGAAATGGAAGTACAAAAATGTTCAAGGTATCAAAAAGTGTAATAGTTAAAGTATATCCTGCCTTCACATGTGGTTTTCAAGCAAAGCCAGGTGCTCATTTGCTGTGTGTGCTATAGGGATGCTGAATCTGTTATAGGAAGTTCAAGCACAGAACAAGTAACGACATGAAGAAACATCTAACTACACTAAATGCATTCTAGTTACCAAGCCCATATGCACTACCTATGAGGGGTCTGATGAGATTATGGATTGCATACTTTGAGGTATTTATTGGAATTGAATGATCCAGCAGCATGGAAGAGGTCTTGCAAAACAGAAAAAGGAAATACTGCTTCAATTTTTGAAAAAAAAATGGAAGAGAATAGAGTGTATAAGAGGTCAAAAAATGAACGTTTGATTCTGGCAAAATTTTAGAACGTGATATTAAAGATATTGAGGAAGGTGGGGGCAGCTAGGTAGCTCACAGGATAGAACACTGGCCCTGGAATCAGGAGGACCTGAGTTCAAATCTGGTCTCAGACACTTTATACTCACTACCTGTGCGACCCTGGGCAAATCATTTAATCCTGATTGCCTTGGAAAAAGAAAGAAAAGAAAGAAAGAAAGAAAGAAAGAAAGAAAGAAAGAAAGAAAGAAAGAAAGAAAGAAAGAAAGAAAGAAAGAAAGAAAGAAAGAAAGAAAGAAAGAAAGAAAGAAAGAAAGAAAGAAAGACTAGGAAATAAATGATGATGTTGAAGTTCAACTTAACAAAGAACACATTAACTTCACTCCCTTTACAAGGGAAACATAATGATAATAAAGCCAATAAAAGTAATAATCATAATAGTAATAATAATCTAAATGATAATTTATATAGAGATTTAAGTTTTGCAAAGTGCTTTACAAATAATAAATTATGGGGCAGCTAGGTGGTACAGTGGAGAGAGCACCCGCCCTGAAGTCAGGTGGACCTGAATTCAAATGTGACCTCACACAAAACACTTGACACTTACTAGCTGTGTGACTTTGGGCAAGTCACTTAACCCCACCTGCCTAAAACAACAACAACAACAACAACAACAACAACAAACTAATAATAAATCATTTTATCCTCCTCATCATCTTTGGAGGTAAATGCTGTTATTAATTTCCATTTTATGGATAAGGAAACTGAGACTGAGAGAGGCCTCACATTGTGAAGTGATTCGCCTAGGGTCAAAAAACTAGTTAATGTCTGAAGGTGGATTTGAACTCAGGTCTTCCTGACTCCAGGTATAATCCTCTAACCACTACATATACATATATCTTCTACCCATACGTATATGTATAAATGTATATGTATACACATATGCATGTGCATTTTAGCAAAACATTTTATGAAGTTTGTTATGGTATCTTTGTGGAGAAGGTGAAGGAACTTGGCCTAAATAATAATACTAAGTAGATCTGATTAACTAGAATAAAGGGTGCAGTTAATAGTCATTCAATGGTATAGAGGAGGTCTCTAATGAGCCAAAGGATCCGTGTTTATTCCTGTGCTATGTATGCATGCATGGATGTGTACGCCCATGTATTCACAAATTGTAATGCACACACAAAATAAACATATGTTCATCTGAACTGAATTTTTCACATCTTCTATGATAGGATAAAAAAAAAAGATCTGAATAGTTTTGAAAGTAGAACCAAATCAATGAAATGAAATTTTAATATGGCTAAATGTAAAGTACAACACTTGAGTTCAAAATATTAGCTTCATAAATACAAAGCAGTGCTGATATGGCTACACAGTAGAGAATAGTTTGAGGTCTTAGTAAATACCAGTGAGTCAATAGCATATTTTTTCTCTGCTATGCTTTGTGTAGAATGTTCGAATCAGGAATATTGTTTTCAACTCCTAGAGCCACATTTTTCTGATAGACATTGATAGACTAGAGAATATTCTGACCAAAATAATTAGAATGGGAAAGTGCCTCAGGATCATGCCATGTGATGATGACTTGAAGGACTCAGACATATTTCACCTGGAGAAGGGAAGATTTCAAGAGGAAATGAGAGTTTGGTTCAAGTATTTGAAGCACTGTCATGTAGAAGACAGATTATAATTGCTCTGCTTGACCCAGAAGGCAGAAGTTGGGGAGATCGGTAGAATTTACAGAAAGAAGCTTCACGTCAAGAAAAACTGCCAAACAATGAAAGCTGACATAATTTGGAATGGTTGTGTGTTCCTGCTCACTTGAGGCTTTCAAGCAGTCTAGATGCTTACTTGTTTATGCTAGAAGGGAGATATGGGTGTCATGTAACCTGTAGAGGTCATGCTGAAACAGTTCTAGGTTGATCTAGACTGCCTCTCTTTTCCTTTAGTAACCCTCTACATCTTAATAGTTTTTCTTTTAATTTTCCAAATTCATGTAGCCAAAAAATAAAAATTAAATCCACAAAAAATCAGCTTTCTGGTTAATAATCTTATCTACAATTAGTTGGTCTAGTCCATTTTTATTAATCAAATAGTCTGGGTATTAAAGTCAAAGCTTTTCCAGGCTAATAGAAACTACTTGATATTCACTAGAGTAACTTTTGAGAGCCTAGGGTCACCACATCCTGACGAAGCAACGGAGCAGGGTATGAGAGGATATCTAATTCTATTATTTGTTTTTCATATTTATTCTTTCTGAGAAGACAGTAATCCCCTTGAAGTTTAGAGCCATAGTTTATTTTCCTTTGAAGCTCCTAACAGCGCCCATAAGACCAATACAAAGTAGAAGAGACCCGATCAATATCTGTTGGTTCAGTCAGTTGTGGCAGTAAAGCAGCTGTATCTTATTTTCCTTCAAAACTTACTTCATTCCATGACTTATCTGTACCATTCTCAATTCAGTTTAACAATATCACTCCTGTTTAATTTTCCAAACCATTGCTAATGTCTCTTTCCGGCTTTATTAAACTATTTGCTACAGATTTAAAATTCCAACAGGAGCATTAAACTAACAGCATCTCTCCAAGTCCCTATTTTCCTCATCCCAAATACACCTGTGCTGCTTTATTTATTTGGGCACATTCCTCTCTTGCCAAGTGGAGAGTTAGTCTGTGCAGAGGCAGTAATTATCAGAGCACTGAGAAGCCTGATAGAGAGCCAGGAAAAAATACTGAGCATGCACGTGCACACACTCACACCCACACCCACACACACACCCACACACACCAACACACTCAAAAAAAACCCCAACAGATATCCAGGTGAGTTTTGTTTCAGCAGCCAACTGATTTCACAGGGCTGGAGGGAGGTGGGCTCTTCAAGGATCATATAGGCAGGCATGTCCGGAATTAAATCAAATCTGATCACTGGTTCCTTCTTCTGCCTTTCTGCCACACTCACTTCATGATGTGCTTGACTAACGTTAAGTTCCTATTTATTACTACTTATCTTCTACAAATGAAAACGAAATAGAAACACAAAAGGCAAAACAATAGAATATCCAATAAGAATACTGCACTTGTATAAAGGTCTTTGACCTAAGCTAGTGGTCAAATTCAAAGAAGTAACACAGAAGAAAAATAAATTTATATGTATATATCTGTGTGTGTATTATCTCAGTTATGACTATATATGTGCATGTATGTGCAGCTAGGTAGCACAGTGAATAGAGTGCTGGGCCTGGAGGCAGGAAGGCACATCTTCCTGAGCTCAAATCTCGTGTAAGACACTTGCTAGCTGTGTCAAGTCACCAAACCCCATTTTTTTTCAGTTTCTTCATCTCTGAAATGAGCCAGAGAAGGAAATGGCAAACCACTAGAGTATCTTTGCCAAGAAAATCCCAATGGGGATTTGAAGAGTTGGACACAACTGAAAAACTCTGACCAACAAAATATAAATGCAAATACACACACACACACACACACACACACACAACACACACACACACAGATCAGCCATTATTTTGATGTCTCAGAGTCTTTCTGGAGTTCACCGGTAATCAATGTATGGCTTCCCTCCTAAAAATCTCTCTCGGAGTCAGAATTTGAGAATTCAGGGACAACTGGAAAGCAGAGTACACTCTGTTATTCAGAGCCTACTTTGAAATCCTTTATGATTGAGTTTAAGAATTAAGATTATTTATAAAATGGGGAACATGCTTTAATCCATCAATACCACTAACTAGGTCTATATCCCAAAGAGATTTTTAAAAAGAGAAAAGAAAAGATTTATGCAAAAATATTTATAGCAGTTCTTCTTGTGGTGGCTAAAAATTGGAATTTGAGGGGATGCCCATCAAGTAGGGAATCACTGAATAAGTTGTGGTGTATGAATATAATGGAATACTGTTGTGCTATAAGAAATGATGAGCAGGCAGATTTTAGAAAAACCTGGAAAGACTTACATGAACTGATACAAAGTGAAATGAGTAGAACCATGAGAACATTATACACACTAACCACAAAATCGTATGATGAACAACTGAATTATATAGATATTCTCAGCAATACAAAAATCCAAGACAATCTCTAAGGATTCATGATGAAAAATACTATCAGCCTCCAGAAAAAGAACTGACATTGCCTGAATATAGACCAAATCACATTTTCCCCTTCCTTCATTGTTTCCTTGCTTCCTTGCTTCCTTCCTTCCTTCCTTCCTTCCTTCCTTCCTTCCTTCCTTCCTTCCTTCCTTCCTTCCTTCCTTCCTTCCTTTCTCTTTCTTTTTTCTTTCTATTTTATTTGAATTTTCTTGAACAAAACGTTTAATATGGAAATGTTTTACATGATTGCACATGCATAATTTGTATCAGATTGCTTACTGTCTCAGGAAGGGGGAGAGGAGAGAGTAGGAAAGAGGGATAGAATTTGGAACTCAAAACTTTTTTTAAGTGCATGTTAAAATTTGTTTATTTGTAATCAATTGGAGGGGAAATAAAATATTATTTAAAAATAATAAAATGACAATTAAGGCTACTTGCATCTCAGACCTGTTTTGCCATTTAATACCTGTGAAAAATACACTTTTCTATAATATTAAGAAACTTCTATAATAGAATGACATCCATTGTTATGGAGGATTAATTATGGCATATAATGGTAATAGAATATTTTTGTACCATACAAAGGATGAATTTAAACAATTGAGAGGAATTTGAAAAAAAACCCATATAAACATATACAGAGGGAATAAGTAGAAAAAGTAGAACCATCTATAAAATGCCTGCACTAATGTAAAGGAAACAACATAGACATCGGAAATCTGATCACTCTGGACTTTGGATGATTTGGCCATCATCATTCTTCAAACCAATGTGCAATGTGGTGAGGGGGGATCAGGGGTACCAAAAGAGGTACATCTGCCCACTCTGTTTATTTGGTTCATTTAACTGTACATATTTGCATTTATAAGGGAGAATTCAGTTGAGGAGTGAAGAAAGGAGGTAGAATCATTTGGAAGTGATAAAGATATTAATTAAGAAAAGGGCATGAATGGGTTATCTCTAAGTCCCTCCCAGCCTTACATTCCATGTTCTATGGTCCATCCTAGCTCTACCATTCTATTTTATATAAGAAATATAGGCATATTGTATAGCATAAAAATACTCGGCTTGGTGTGGGGAGGATAAGATCAGAAAACTTTGGCTCTAACCATGGCTCTACCACTGTTTTTGTCACTGTGGGCAAGCATATCTCACAACTTGAATTATCTTTTTTGAAAAATGAAGGAATTAGATTACGTGATCTCTTAGGTCCTTTCTGACTCTTAAGATATCTATGATGTATAGTTTGTAGTGAGTATCTTTCTACAGAAAGGTGTTGCCAGTTTCCTAAAAGTTTTCGATGTCATAGGTGTGGGTTCATGAGGACATTAGATATCTTCTAGTCCAAGCTCTTTGTTTTACAGATGAGGAAACTAAGGTTTAGAAAGGTGTATTTATGAGAAATCACACAGCTAGAAAATAATATTAAGAATTTGAACCTATGACCTCTGAGTGAAATATAAGTACTCTTTCATTTTACACTCAAACTAAGAATATTCTGGATGAATTGCTTTATTCACTTTTCATTTCCCTGTAACAGTTGCCTCTCCAAAGATTTTTCCAAGGGTCAGAATCAGATTTTGACATAGATAGACTACTAGTTTTTATATTCCCTTCCAGAGATACTTTGTCCTAGTTTAAATGGGCTAATAGTCTTCATTCTTCCTGAATTTTCCTTTCCCACAGATTTTAAAATCAAATAAGCATCATGACCCTCTCCTTTTGACTAATCACAACCAAGTTGAGAACCTCCTTTTCCTGTTCACCTTAAAACCCCTTCTTTGCCACCATCCCAATAGCTGTTATATCATAAGTACCTGGTTGTCCCAGTGTCTCCACTCACAGAGTTTCTGTCTCTTTTGTCATGTGGTGGTATCTTGAAGTTTTGCCCCTATCCCATATATTTCAGCACCAAAATTACTAGCTATCGATTGTTCTGATAGAGAGGCACATTCAAAATATTGACCATCAACATGCCAATAAATTGCAGGGCAGTCAAATCAAGGGCATCATTCTAGAATTATGTTTTCATAAAGATTTTTTAGGGCCAGATGTATGACTGTGGAAATTCCCACTCAAGGATAAAGGTTTTGAAATAGTTCCCACTGACCCCTTGGCTTTTCTTTCCGTAAGAGCTGCTGTTAAGGAAGACAGACATATGGCGTGCTTGGCAGCAAAGCATTATTAACAGCAAACATCCACCATTGCAGAAACTTTGAGTTCTAAAAAATTATGAAACTCATGGGTCAGTAGTGATGGATGAATGAAGAATAGTTCACAGCTGCCAACATTTGGTCCAGAGGGAACAGGGGAGCATTGGGTTTTAGAGCTGAAAGGGACTTTAGATAATAGAACATAGAATGTTAGAGTTGGAAAGGCCCTTGAAAAATAGAATGTTAGTAAATGGAATGTTAGAAATAGAGATGTTAGAAGTCATTCCTATATTGACAAATGGAGAAATCATACAACCTGATTCTGAATCAGAGGTATAAACAAAGGGCATATTCCACAGGTATCCTTTTTACTACTTGCAGATTTAAGATCTCTAATCATCTATGTTGCTACCTATAGGCAGGAGAGAAGTGGAATCATGATCATAGCAGCCATTTTATATAGCACTTTATATTTAAAAAGCACAAAATGCGGGAATATTTTAGTTTTGTCTCCTTACCCTCAGTGTTGAATGCAATCTTGGGGGCATAATAAAGCCTTCTTCTTTGTTCACTTACAATTTAGGTACTTTAATTTTATTGCAAGAAAAAATTTAGTTATTGAAAAACTCTGATAGGTAATATAATTATTGTTATCCTCCTTATACAGTTGAGGGACTTTAGACAAAGAGATTATGGGAATTGGATAGTGTCAATGTTATTTAGCAAGAAGTTCCTAGACTCCATACTATTGCTTGAGTGAGAAGGGCATTGGGTTTCGAATCAGAGGACATTATTTAAATCCCATCTCTGTTAATTAATGTCCATGTGTGACCTTGGCAAGCAACTCACTTAACCTCTCTGGGCCTCTGCTTCCCCATTTGTATAATTATGGGGTTAGAGGTTACAATCAATGATTCCTTTCTGGCTTTAAACTCCTCCAGTGATTCTGTTACTGTATAAATAAATGGGAGTTCATAGAAATTTAGTTTAAAAAATATTTATTAAATGCCTAATGTGCAGAATCCAATATTTCCATATTCGGAAAATGTAATATCTAAACAAAGTTTAGATAAAACATGGCCCCTAACCTCATGGAGTTAGCACTTACTATGTGCAAAGCTCTGCATTAAACAATGGGAAAAATATATAGGTATATGTACAACACACACACACACGTGCACACACATACACACAGATATATATAATTCATATGCGCATACATATATGTGCACATATGTGTGTGCATATGTGTGCACTTGTGTATCTATGTGTGCATGCATATGTTTGTACGTATGTATCTGTACATGCATGTATGTATGTATTATTGCTGGTCTCAAAGAACTTACATTCTAAAAGAGTGAAACAACCTACCAAGAACATTCTAGCTGCATATTAAAGTTTAAAAAGCTTCATATTCCTTAGGAGTCAGTGATAAAAATTCTTGGTAAAACATTTTTTTATGTTATTTTCATTAATAATATTGTGTCTATTTCTGATATGGCATCATGTGGAACATATACACTAATTATAAGACAAAATGATACCTAACATTAGTAGAAGGCATTAATGTTTGCAAACCACTATGCCTATGTGATTACTTTTGTGTATCCCAACAACCTTTGTCAGGCCAGAACTATAAGTACTTTTAATCCCTGTTTTATAGAAAATGAAACTGAGGTTCATAGACAGTAACTGATTTGCCTGTTGTCACCCAGCTAGTAAATGTGAGAGACAGAAACCTAGCCTGGCTTCTCTTGGCTTCAATTCAAGTAGTCTTTCCTTTGTAGGATATTGGCCATGATTTCTAAGGTCCTTGATTCTACAACCCAATGACCAACTCTATGCAAAGGATCAATAGGAAAAGAAGTGAAAAGAAGAAAGAAGCCAAAAAGTGGAAAGAAAAAGAAAGGAGAGAGTTACTCTTAGGGGAGGAAGTGATCTAATATTGTTACAAGCCACCGATAATAATCCCTGCGCTGTCTCTTGGAAGGCATCATCTGTTTCTGTTACCTATCTATCCCTCTCTGTTTTTGCTTCCCTACCTCCTTCAAGTCTCACATAGTCCCATCTTCTAAAAGAGGCCTTTCTCAACCCACCTTAATGCTAATGTCTTTGCCCAAGGCCTGAGGAGCCGGAGCCAGCCTGTGCTCACTTTCCAAGGAGGCTAGGAAAGCCTTGAGAAATGAGTGCATTGGAACCCCCTGTTGCCAAGCAGAGGCCAAGCACCAGCTTCCTGGGCAGAAGGATTATCCCCAACAGGGTTGCCAATAGAGACTTACCTTCAATGGGCCATTAGTTATTTCCTGAATCTACACAGATGCTTTGCCCCAGGGGGCAGGAACAGCCCAAGTGCTGCTGGTCTGCATGCTGCCAAGGTCTGTTTGTTTATGTTTCTTGAAAGACAAAAAGAAAAGATAGGAAACCTTGGACTTGAAATCTTAGCCCTAAAGAGATGAGGAAGATTGACTATTATATATACCCACCCAATTTAGACAAGAGCCAGCTCAGCAACTCATTTGGGCTAATCATAATTATTTTAACTTCAATTGATGCTATTGTTCTCCTTTCAATATGTTCCCAGCTCCCATTGCAACCTAGGTTTTCTCCTGAATTGCCTTCATTCTGCTGGGTATATTAATTTCCTCATTCCCATTGTTTAAGTCAATACTTATTGTGTTCCACAATTCCTCTGTGAATGCAACGAAATGATCAGGGTGGTACTTTTTCAATTGCTAGGGCAGAAATGGTTTTGGCAGTGTCGCCTGACACTCTCTGTACCAAGCTCTGAGACCCCCTCCTTCCTCCCCACATGCCTCCAAGCTGAGTTCAATTGACTCTTCTCTGATGTAGCACAAGAGCCACATGAACATACCCACTCTGGAAAGTCAGTACAATGCAGAGGAATGAAAGTTAGATCTGGATTCAGAGGACATGGTTTCTAGTTCTAACTCTATGACTTCCTACAAGTGTGACCATAAACAAATCACTTTAGCTCTCTGGGCGTCAGTTTTATGATCTGTAAAATAGGGATACTAGCATACTCCTTACTTAACAAAGTTGGTTTGAAGAAAAGCACTTTATCAGCTTTAATGTGATAGAGAAATGTGATTCATTGTCACTTTGCAGCTCTCATGTATGTGTCTTCTTTCTTTTACATTTTTAATTATTTGTGTGTATGTGGTATATTGCACTGTGGACTGAGAGATGAGAGAGAATAGATCTTATTTATCTTAATATCTAGCACAGTGCTCTTTAGGTCCCTGGTCCAACCCCACCCCACCATGTACACTCCCCTTCCTTTACCTTTAACTTTCCATCTGATTGACTTTCTGGAGTACTCCCAAATTCTATGTCATTATTAGTAATTCAAATTCTTGAGTATCTAGTGTAAGAACAAAGGTCTATGGAATCAATCAATTACCCCAACCCATCCTCATTCCCATTATTTAAGTCAATACTGATTGTGTTCCACAATTACTCTATTAATATCTCTATTAAATCAACTAATTAGAGTCTTTCTGAGCCTGAGAAGCAACTGGTGGCATAGTGGATAGAATGCTGACCCTGGAATCAGGAAGACCTGAGGTCAGAACCAACTGGAGACAATTACTTGCTGTGGGACCCTGGGCAAGTCACTTAATTTCCTTCCTATTTCAGTTTTTTTTTCAATTATCAAACGAGAATCATGACAGCACCTGCTTTGCTCGATTGTTGTAAGGATCCAGTGAGATAATAGTCTTTAAACATGCTTATCTTGTTGCCTGGCACATAGCAGGCACTGAATAAATGCTTATGCCCTCTTATAATAGGTGGAAAAAGGCTTTGGGTGATTCAGTTCTTGAAATCAACTTGATGAAAGGGAATAATATTGCTTTAGAAATATATTCTGATTCACTGAGGAAACATGGTCACACCTGTGGGTTAAACAGAAGTAAATTCAGAATCTAGACATTCCAGTGTCTTGTAATAGAGTGAGGAAAGTTGTTCTGGGCAAATCCCTGAGAATAAACCCATTGGAGAACAACAACAATGAGAAAGAGATGGAGAGAGAGAGAGAGAGAGAGAGAGAGAGAGAGAGAGAGAGAGAGAGAGAGAGAGAGAGAGAGAGAGAGAGAGAGAAATCTTGCTGTGGGTCTTATTCTCAAACCCTTCCCTTCCTCCATTGACAGGAAAATGACTTGTTGAAGCTTTAGAAGTCTGGAGTATTTAGATTTCCTCATTGACAAAAATGTCACCACAACAACAATGTTTGGTGGCAGTGTCTATACCAGCAGCCAAGGAGAAATTAGGTACAATGAAGAAATGTAGTTTCAAAGGTCTGTAAGGAACTTAGCTACACGATGACTAAGGGGAACTTCTTAAGTAGCCCACAAAGAGGAGAAGAGTGATGAGGAGCTGTGGGTTATGCCTATCCTGCATATATTTTCTCAACTTGAGCCCATTTTCTCCTGGATTCTGTTACATACAAAAGTGAAAGAGTGCTAAATATATGTGTATATGCACACGCATGTATGTGAGATATCTATATTTATACTCTATATCTATCTATCTATGTATCTATCTGTGTATATCTCACATATATGTCTGGGAAGTTACAAGGGTAACAATTGGGTCCATAAGGTATTAAACTGATACAGTCTTTCCACTAGTAATGGCAGCATTAATTTGTTTATGCTTCCAGGACTGAAAAAAAAAATCTCTCAAAGCAGAGATGAAGCCATGTCAGAAAGGGATTCATATCAGTAAACAATACCTGTGCCAAGAGAAGATTATTTTCCTGATGCTATGAGAACTGCTTAATGAAATGGTCATAGAATCATTGAATTCTGGAGTCCAGAGAAGGGACTTTAGGGATTATCCAGTTAGTCTAACACACACCCGAGCAGAAATCTCCTTTATGGACTCCAGGCAATTGGCCATACAGTATCAGCACAGATACTTCCATTCATGGGGGGGGGGGCACCCATTACCTCCAAAGGTAACCTACTTGCTTCCAGAGAGTTCTAAAAATAAGCTAGTTTTTTTCCTTAAATATATATATTTTTGAGCCTTTGATCCCAGCACTGAAAATTTTGATGTGAAGAATAAGATGTACCTCTCTTCTAGGTGACATCACTTCATATTCTTGAAAATGATAACATTAAGTTTTCCCTTCTATAGGCTAAATATCCTTAGTTCCTCCTGTCAATCCTTCTCTCAAGAGCTCTCAACGTCATGTATCCTATTTAGGACATAGGTTATATTGTTCATGTTCTTAAAATGTGTTGTGTTGCCTACAGTATTCCAGTTGAAATATATGCAATCATTCTCAGTAAGGCTGCAAAGGTTTTGATCACTCCATCTTTTGAAACTTCTGGCCAAGTCTAAGAACTTGCTTGCGTCTGGATTCCTTGTTGTTGCTACAACCCAAAGTATGAAACTTTCATGGCAACACAGAAGTCTATTCTTCACATTTTGATGACTGTTTTGACAAGAATTGGGGGAAAAAAAGTAATTTGCATACATTGAACCATAACACTAAAAGGGACCTTAGAATATAAAATGTTATCAGGCAAAGCAAAAAATGTCAGAGCTTGAAGGGAATGTAAAACATGAAATGTCAGAACATGGAATACCTAGGCGTGTAACAAAGAATTTTAGAGCTGGAGAAAACACTTTAGATTAGAGGATATAGAAAGCATAGGTCTAAAATCTAACTACTAAGTTGTTGTCAGTGATTTATCTTTGAAATATCTTGGAAAGTGGGCAAGGTCTGGACAAACTTTAGGGAATAGCAATGGCAAAATATTTTCCTATTTTTAAGGGAAAAGGGTAGCATCTGCAAACTGTATGTATTGAGCTAAACTTCTATCTCTTAATAATGAAGATATATTAGATTTATTCTATTTATTTTAGATGGTAAAACTAAGAGAAAAGACATAATTGACTGAAAGGTAGTAATGGGTGGGGACATATTCCACTGTCAAAGTATGATTGCCTGCAGTGGTATTAATAACTCCCAGAATGGAGAACTCTGAATAGTGACTGGATGATCACTTACTAGTGATTTATAGCAGGAATTCTTGGGCATCACACTGGACCTGGAGACTGGAAGTCCCGAGTTCAAATCCAAATTCAGAAACTTACCAGCTGTGTGACCCTGGGCAAGTCAAGTGAACCCTCTCCACCTCAGTTTCCTCATCTGCAAAATGAGCTGAAGGAAATGACAAACCACTCCACTATCTTTGCCAAGAAAACCCCAAATGGGATCATGAAGAGTCAGACATGACTATAACAACTGAATAATAACAATAAGCAGGAATTTCTTAGACAAATATGGCTGCTACATAGCGCAATGGACAAAATATTGCAGTTGGAGTCAAGAAGACCTGAATTCAAATCCTAAGTCAGACATTAACTGTTTGTCCCTTAGAAAGTCATTTAATCTTTCTCAGCACCAGTTTCCTCCTCTAAAAAATAGTGATAATTATACCATCTATCTTCCTGGGCTGTTGTGAACATTTCTTAAATGTTAAAGCAAAATATAAGTACTAGCTCTTATTATGTACTATTATCATGATTATTGCTATCGTTATTAACTGGATGCCCCCTAAAGTATTTTTTTTCTACATCTTAGATTCTGGATTTTCAGACATCTAGTATTTTAGGATATGGAACATACAAATTTAATGAAAAAAGTGACATTAGAATGTCGAAGGTCAGAGTTAGAAGGGATATTAGACACCATCGAACTTGGCCCCTTTTTGTTCATTTGGGTTTATTCTTTTTATGTTTATTCTGTACATGTGTATGTACTATCTCCCCCATTAGGAAGTAAGTTCCTTGAGAGTAAGGCTTGTTTCATCCTTTGTATTTATATTCCCAGTGTCTGACACGATGCTCGGCACATCGTAGAGATCTAAATAAACACTGGTTGATTGGGTGATTAATGAAGAAAGTAAGGAGAAAATAAGCGAAGTGACTGGCCCTAGATGTGCAGGTGAATTGCAGCCAAGCTGTGTTGCATCTTGTCTAAAAAAATGATTTGTTATCTACCTGTCAGTAGGAACAGCATCTTAGATTTCAATATTATATGGCCCCCAATAGTGCTGTTCTATAATTTAATGTTACAATGAGGCGAGATAAGCACAATTATGGTTTGGGAAATACAACACCAAACCCCATCGTATCTAATGTGATTGAAAACCAAGCAGCATCTTTATAAAAGAGTAAAGGACTTGATATTGTTTTAGTCATGTTTGAATTCCCAAGGATAAGCTTTTAATTTAGTGCTTTACATCAAAATTTGAGACTTGAATTGTGCATTTCCCTCCCAGCATCTGCAAATAAATTAAAAGGGCCTCATACATCCTAGCTTAGCTTGTCCCCTTGCCAAATTAATACAGGGCTTTCTTCAGTCATTTTTTTCAACAGTTTTCTGGGAATCTAGAAGCATCTTTCATGTACAATATAGACAACTAAATGATAGAAGTCTTGGCTTATACTCTTTGGGAAAAAATGAGGTGTATGCAGATGTGAATAAATAAATAAAATGCAGTACTATCCACTCACTTACCACGCACACCCCTCCCCAGCAGAGAAATCCAGTGTGTGGATTAAGGGATCAAGAGCTAGAAGGACTTTAGGGACCGTCTAGCCCATTATCTTCTTTGTCTCTGTCTGTCTGTCTGTCTGTCTGTCTGTCTGTCTGTCTGTGTCTCTCTCCCTCCTTCCCTACTTCTGTCTCTCTCTGTCATATATAAATATATACTATATGCATATATATATGTGTGTGTGTGTGTGTGTGTGTGTGTGTATGTGTGTGTATACATGTATACATATAAATATATATCATATATATATGTATATATATATATATATATATATATATTTCAGAGATATTAGTTACTAATCCACAGACACATAGCTAATAGGTATCAAAGGTAGAATTTGAACCCCATCCTTGGACACTGGAGTCACATTATAACATGTTTTCTCTCTAAAGTTCCTTAAAATCCCTTGAAATTCAAGAGCTTTTCTGATCTCCATCCAAGATGAAAGCAAAATCAGACCCTAACAATTGCACCTATTGCTATTTTGGCAGCTGGGACCATGGTGTTGTGTAATGAGCTTTGGACTGGAAATTAGGAGACCTCAGCTCTAACCACAATGCTCTCACCAACTAGCTCTCGCTAACAAGGTTCTTTGGACTTCAACTGCTTCCTCTGTGAAACGCAGGTGTTGGATAAGATAAGCATTAAGGTCTCTTCTTGCTCTGATAGTTACGCTATACATTACAATTAAATACAGGAATTATTTATTAAGTGCTTAATGTGCCAGGCACTGTGCTAAATATTGAGAATACAGATAGCAAAAGGAAAGACAGTCCCTGTCTTCAAGGAGCTTAAAACCTAATGGGAGAAGTCAACAAGCAAAAGGAAGCTAAAATGTGGAGATAAAGGTAGTTGGTGTGGGGCCTGATGACTGTACATGGAATCCAAAGAGTGCAGCTGATGGGAAGTGAATACTTCCTTGGGCTTCTCTATATGGAGGCTTTGGAAGGAGTTATTACCCTTTCTTCTATCCCTCCAACCAAAAGGGCAAAGATGACTGATGATTATGCTGAGATTGTGAGTACAAAAGGTGAAACAATCCTCACAATTATGAGGCTCCTGGTGATAAGCTTTTCTAGAAAGGGCGTGATGGTAGATTGGAATCCAAAGAGCACGGCTGATGGAAGATGATGATCTAAGGAACTTTGATTCTGTGACGTAAGGCAAAATTAAAAGTAAAAGTTGTAGTTAGGATTTAGTGATTATTGAGTTTAATTAATTGTAAATAGAGAAGAGGTATTAGGGGAGACAGAAAGGAAAGAAGCAAGCATTTATAAAGTGCCTACTATTGCAACACACTGTGCTAAGTGCTTAACAAATATCATCTCGTTTGATCCTTACATTATTAACCATTGGAGGTAGGTGCTATTATGATCCCTATTTTATAGTTGAGGAATCTGAGGAAGATGGAGGTTAAGCAACTTGTTGCTTCACAGAACTACTAAGATGGTAGGATTTGAACTTGGGTGTCCCTAAATCCATCCCAGAGGTCAGCTAGTGTACCATCAGGAAATCTGCTTCAGGTTAAAAAATGACCTTTAAGTAGATTCAATATGATTCAGTTGGTGATTGTATGAAACATCGCCTCTTCCCTTCCTATAGGATCACTTTCCCCCAAAAAAAGCTCCACAGAGAAACTGAATCAGGAGGAAAGCATTGTGGGTCCCCACCAGTAAAGGGGACAGTGGGTGGCTCAGTGGGTAGAGTACTGGCCCTGGAGTCAGGAAGACTCAGATACAGCCTCTGACTCTTCTCAGCTGTGTGACCCTGGGTAAATCATTTAATCTCTGATTGCCTGACAAAATGGATCCACTGGAAAAGGAAACGACTAGCCCAGGGATGGGGAACCTGTGGCCCTCCGGGTCCTCAAGTGCAGCCCTTTGACTGAATCTTTGTTCTGTGAAGTTTGGATTCAATCAAAGGGCCGCACTTGAGGACTTAGAGGACAACATGTATAGAGGGAGATAGGGAGATCTTAGCACTAGATATGTTTTCAAAATTAAGTCATCTTGTTCTAAGCCTGCTATTTAGGTAACACTATACAATAATTCCTCAACAACAACAACTCAGATCTCAAAACAACTCCAGGATATGGCTTTTGATGCTGAAGTTGATTTCATTGGCATTATGAGATTTAAAAGGAATACTTTTGTCATAGGTCTACCTATTTCCTTTGCTGTTTTACTAAATATAATATATAATACTCAACATGATTTTGAACGACCCAGTTCCTACTCCTGCATTATGGTAGGAGATAAAATAAATGTTCAGACTACCATTTAAATATGAATTTAGATCAAGAGACCCCTGAGCAGTAGTCAGAAAAGAGTTAAAACTACAGACACTAAACTGCCTATAGCCTTCTCTAGAAATCTGCCTGCATGTGTCTGAACACAGCTGGCTGAGGTCTATATACATCACAAAAGAACTAATAGGATTATAAACTATCTTCCTATGGTGAGGAAGCCATAGGATGTCTGAAGATGAGCTGGTGGCAGCAGAGAGAAATTATATTAAAGACAGGCTGTGTTAGCTGAGGATTTTGCAGCAGACAGAAGAGAGTAACAGTAGCCCAGAATAGATTCCCAGATGAAAGCAAAATGATGCCATCACCAGAGAACAGCAGTGGCTCTGGAGGACAAGTTGTGTGAGTCGTCCTGACTTTATATATGACCTGACCATCTGTCTTCCTGAAGCTTGGGTCCTGCCATGTGTATTATCTGTTCACACTTGTTTCCTTCATGTGGCCTGATCCCCATGATAGTATGCTGCTGGTTCAGAGGCCACCTCTTGTTGCATACGGGGGAAATCTTCTGTGTCACTTACTTTGCTATTCTGCTTGATTATATACAATTCGCTTTGAATACATCTGTCTCTGGTTGGTCTAGTGTCATATAAATGAGGCAGTGGGGATTCTTAAAATACAGTTTTGAGTTGGTGCTCACCCACAGAATGGGTGAAATAGGGGGTAGCTTTCTTTGTGCCCCTGTATGAGACAGTTCTATGGCTACAGATCATTATTTCTACTTTACAGGTGTGGAAATTGAGGCCCTAAAAGATTATAGGATTTGTATGAAAATCACACAAATAATCACTGACATCAGCAGGACCTTGCATGTCTCCTGAATCCCAGGCAAGTTCTCTTTCTACCCTAAAAGAAGATCTCTAGTATGTTCTCATAATTTCTGAGACAGAAGGGACCTTGGAGATCATGCAGTCAAGTGGGGGAAGATGAGGGACTATGGTTAATCTCAGAAGCTGGAAAAGTATAGAGGCAGAGAAGAAAATCCTGTAGTAAAAAGAAAACTCCTAACACTTAAATATTTACCTGCAGATTATATTCTGTACTTGTCTATCTGATCTTAGATTAAGGTTCTTAACCTGATATATATATATATACACACATATATATGTGTATACACACACATATATACATATACATATATGTATATATGTATGTATGTGTATGTATATATGTATATATATACATGTATATGTGTGTATGCATATACATGTACACATAAGTGTGTGTATATACATATATTATTTTTAATATGTCAGTAACTTTTATTTAATGCCTTAAAATCATTCTGAGAAGAATTTCATAGGCTTTACCAGGTTGCAAAAATATCCATGAGGAAAACACAGATTATATATCAAATATCTTTAATCAGAATCTCAACATAAAACATACCTAACAGTAGCATCTAGGTGCTCTTTTGCCCAGCACAGCAGTACCCACTAGAAAATTCCTGACAAATGATATCCAGATCCTACCAACCTTCTTCAGTGACAAGGTATTCAATACCTTCTGAGGCATCACATTCTATCATGAGGTGACTAGATTTGTTATATAGCTCTTCCTTATATAAAGATAACATCGACCCATTGGGTCTACTCTATTCTCCCCATCAGTTCTCAGTTGGCTTAAGGGTTAATCCCTAAGTACTCAGGCTGTCCCTTCTTCCACAAGGTTCTGCAGCATCCTGGATACATATAATAGTAAGAAATTAGTCATTCTTCATTTTACTAGCCAAGCTTGCTGAAATAATCTTGGAAAAAAAGGAAAGAGATAAAGAAGATAATCTCTCAGGAAAAATAAACAACCAAGCAAAAAATAATATTAATGAAGAAGTGTTACAGTTTAGCAGAAATAAGCCTGTCAGAGGATGTGAATTCAAACCACTTTTGTGATCTTGATAAAATAACTTCCACCTGTGACTCTTAATTTCTTCATCCTTCAAATACGTATCTTGGACTAGATGATCTCAAAGGCATTTTCTAGTTCAAAATACTACAGAAACACCTGCATAGCTTCTGGATGTGCCAGCTTCATTGTGTTAGCACTTATGAGCTTAAAAGATACAGATTCACATCATCTGCATTTGATAACTATTGCAGAAAGGAGTCAAATGCCCACCACAATACTTTCCAACTATTTATGTAACTTAAAATGAGAGACTGATATTTTCATGTTAATTCTTGGACGGTATAATTTGAATCTTCCAAAATATGCCTGATCTATTCTAGACCTCCAGAATGACAGAGCCCTAAAAAGAATGAAATTAACTTACATTCTCTATTAGCACAGAGTAATCACAATCTATTGGGAGGTAGTGAGAGGTACTGGCCTAGGAAAAAGAAGACCTGAATTATGCTATCTCCATCATTTACTGGATTTCTGACTGTGGATAAGTGACAGGCAGTTCTGTGCCTCAGATTTCTAATCTAAGGCATCCATCAGGATTACTTTGGTTTAGATGGTCTTTGAAACCTTTTCTATAACTCTAAAAGTCTTGGACTTAGTGATGTCATATTCCTAAGGCTCAGTCTTCCTATCTTCATCTGCTTCTTGAATATATATCTGTTTGGAGAAAGATGCTTTAAATTAATAGTTTTCATCTGAAATAGCAACAGAGTCTACTAAACTATGTAAAGATCCCTGCAGGTCACATGTTGACTTAGAAAACCATATACTAATATCATCTATATTTTATTGTATTTTTATTTATTTTGTAAAATATCTCACAATTATATTTTGATCTGGTTACAACTGCACTTGGAAACTTTGTGGGCTGCATTTGCCCATGGGGCCTGTGTTTGACATGTCTGCTTCAAATTTATATTAATCATTATTGCTATAATTAACTTATATAATATATTGAAGTCAATTCAAATTAAGATAAATGTTGTTTGTGACCAATTTCTTAATATTGATAATTAAGACAACCAGAGATAAAAATAATATAAAAATAATCTTAAAGATCTTAAAGAATCTTAAAGAATCTATCCCATCATTTCCCATTTGTCCAGTGACTGTGGCAGAGAAGCTAATGAATTGCCAAAGGTCACATAGCAGGTTTTTGGTAGGTTTAGGGCTATAATACAGTTCATATGAAACCCAGGACAGTATTCTTTCCAATTCACTTGAATATCTCTTATATACTCATATAATTTCCGAATCAGGAGAGACCTTCATGAGTATTTAACCGGGAACAACACTCCTCATGCCCAGGTATCCTGGCTCCAATATTCCCTTTTTGTTTTCCTACTACAGCATACAGTCAATATGACTCATAGAAAATATATTCACGATCAAGAAATATTTCCTCAGCAAATAAGACCTGATGAGCATTCTTGGGAGAAACATTAAGTCAAGGAATGAAAGGAAGTCTTATTGATACATAACTACTGCAAAACTTCTGGAAGCATTAGAAGCAATGGGGGGTCATGGGAGCAATCTTTTGGATGAGATTTAATATCAGTGCTTTTAGGCATCTGACAAGGAAATTAAATTGCATAAAAAACTGCTGAGCAACTGATATAGAAGCTGCTTATGCAACTGGCATCTGTTGGAAAAATTGGATGAAGATAAAAGCAACAGAAAATTGCATGTTTGATGTATACGATGATATAGAATTAAATACCTAAAAACAAGAGAAAACCAGCATCAGGAGACCAAGAGATATTCAGGGAAAAGGCACCTTTCAGAAACCACAAATGGATGAAATGCTGATTCAGAGTGAAGAATTGAAGAGAGTCACCTCAAATTTTTCAGTTATTATCTTTTCAGAATGCACAATATAGTCGTGGAATGTCAGAGGTAGAAGGGACTTTGGATCATTGGATGTTAAAATATAGAACAAAGAATGTCAGATGTAGTAGAGAGCTTAGAATACAGTATGTCAGAGCTGAAAAGGTCTTTAGAACATAGAACAACAAAGATGGGAGGGACCACGCAACATAAAATATTAGGAACAGCTGAGAGTAGTCCAAACCCTTATTCCCAGTGAATAGTTGCATTCCCCTTCTCTAAGAGCATGTGAACCTTGATCTTCCATCAAAGAGTCATGATTCTAATAGGCGAAGGCTTGCCACTGAAGTAGGCGCCTGAGCAGTTGAGTGAATGAAGACTCTGCATCCCTGCACGGATTTTGACATTCTTAGATGCATGACTTCTCCTTTGCCATCTCCACTTCGGGAGTCACAATGTTCTTACTGCCATCTTGCCTAGTTAGTGGCTCAGTAGAAAGAGCATAGCTCTTGAAATTTATGATATCTGAGCTCAGATCCTGTCTCAGACACTAATTACCTGTTTGGTTTTTGAAAAATCACTTTTAAGCTCTGTCTGCCTCAATTTCCTCATCTGTAAAATGAATATAATGGTAATACCTTCCTCTGAAGGTTGTTATGAGGATCAAATGAGATAATGTTTGTGAAAACACTTTGCAAAACTTAAAGTGATATATAAATTACAGCTATCATCATCATCACCATCATCATCATCATCATCATCATCATCATCATCATTACTACTACAATCAATTCAAATGAATTCTACTTATATCTCTGGAATGTGACCACTCCTTGCTTTTTCCACTGCCAATGACCACCATAAGTCTTCATTACCATCTATCTGGAATATTACACTAGCATTCTAGCAGTTTTTTCCCTTTGGCTTTTACCCACGTTCCCTTCTAATTTTTCCTTTATATTATTTACAGCATCTCCCTACTGCCCACCCCAGAGTGTCCTGGCATTCAAGATCCTCCTCAATCTTGGCCCATCCTGCTTTATCTCCTAATATTCTCTTCCATGTACTTGACACTCCAAGGACATAGAAACTTCCTTGTCCTCACACTATAACCTGCACCTTCCTGCCTTTATTCACCTTCTTACCTATACCTAAGGCAGTCTTTCTTTTATACACACACATACACAGTAAATAGTCTCTTTTATTTAATATATGTACATATATGCATATATCTTAAAAAAGAGAATGCCACAGACACACACACAAACATACATATAAATATACAATACACACATATATAAACATGTAACACATACATGCATATGTATACATCCATATACACATACATACACATATACCATATATGTGTGTGTGTGTATACCTACATATATACATAACCATATACCTACCTACACATATATGTGGGTGTATGTATATATGTGTATTTGCGGGGGGGTTTTTTGCGTCAATCAGCAAGCATTTGTAAGAGGAAAAAAAACCAATAAAGCAAAACCTTTAAAAATATCTTCAACAAATGTCCACAGCCTTTTTGGCTGTTGAATAACTAGCCGTAAAACCTGACTCAGATGTCACTTTCAATAGGAATACTTTCATGACTTCCTCTTTCAGGAAAGGTATTATTTCTAAGACCCTACCTAAAACTTTCTTTTGTAATTTTAATGGACATGTAGTAGTACATGCATCTGTTTTTGTCTTATACAAACACTACACTGTCAACTCTATTAAGGCAAATGTCAGTGCTTTCCAAATTTATATGCATACAGTAGACTTTTAATAATAGTTTGTTAAATGAATCAAGAGAAGAGGAGAGTTCTATGGGGTCTTAAATATTGCCTAGTTGAATCTCATCATTTTATGTAAAAGGATTTTGAGGTTAGAGAGAGTTAGCTGACTTATGCATTTAGTGTCAAGAAAAGGCCTAGAAGCTAACTCTATACCACATTGGCCTCAGTACTTTTTCTATGACATTCTTCTTTAAGCTCCTCTTTTTTTATACTGTTCTCTCTTTTTTTTTTTATGTCTCACTTGTCTTCTTTGAGCAGTTGTTTCATGCATCACTAATTTAATACATGTTTTCCCCAAAGATGGCAGGGTGGGCAACAGAGTCGGTAAAAATATTATAAGCAATTCTGAATTTGGGGTTTAACAGTGGCTGAATTCTTCAGCAATAAACAGTAGATTAATATACACTTTTTCCACTGTGGCTGGTCCAGTGATATTTGTCCCAGACCCATGACTATGGAAACTGAACTACAAAGAAGCCTAACATTGCCTTCTCTGAAGCAAAGTGTAGAGCTGAAATGGTTAGTATCCAAAAGAATCCTATATACCCAGAAGTCAAGTGAGGCATGATCATTGGTCTTCTGAAGTTTAAAGGATTAATTGGGGTCAGTACTGTAATTACGGGAAGAGATAGCAAAACATTGAACAGAACAGACAAATGATTACACTGTTTAGCCCAGAAAATACAAGCAACTTTGGTACCTGCAGCACCTGAGATCTCATTTGGTTGAGCAAGGATAAAATAATAAGTGCGAATCCATAGGCATATATCACAAGGAGGTCAACAATAGAAAGGCCCGATATATACCAAAGTATTTAAATCCATACTTTTGTGGTAGCAAGGAATTATAAACAAAGTAGTTGTTATCAACTAGAGAATAACTAAAGAAACTGTGCTACATGAATGCATTAGAATATTGTAATTGTAAGAAAATTAACATGAAAATGCAGAAAAGCATTAGAAGACTTATATGAACTAATGCAAAAAACAAAACACAAGAGAACCCGGAAAATTAAACAAATAAAATGGCTACAACCATGGGATTCAAAAACACAAGAACAAAATAGAATGCTATATAACCATGGAAACAAAAATATAAAACAAAGAGAAGATGAGAAAATGAATCTCCTTTTTATTTGCAGAATTAAGACACTATGGATATCCAACACTGCAAATGCCATTCCATTTTGTTTCTACATTGGTTAGTTTTGTTGAATTATTTTTTTCCTTTTCTTTTTAAATTATTTGTTACACGGAATGACCCTTTTGGTAGGGACTGGGGAGAGTTATAATTTCAAATAAAGGTGATATAAAACAAAAGATTAAAAAAAATAAAAATACAGAAAGGATGGCAAAAATCTACTAAATGGAAAGAATTTTGTTATTCATTTAAGAAGACACCAAATTTAGATAGCCCACGTAATATACCCACAAAGAACTTATATTCACTCAAATAGGGAAATGACACAAACAAGACAAAACATATAAGTTCCCAATATTATACAGTTAGAGTTGCAAGAAACCTTAGAGGGTATCTAGTCAAATTCTTTAATTTTATAGATAATGAAACTGAGGCTCAGAGACCTTAAGTTATTTGGCGATGGTCTCACAGCTAGTAAATAGCAGAGAAATAATTTGAACTCAGTTGTTCACTCCCAGCTTATTAACAACTTTATCATAATAAACATGATACTCAACATTATATTCTCAATGCATTTAAGCAATAACAATTCTCATAGAATAGAATAAGACACCTTTGATTTTCTCTTTTTTTGTGGTTAATTGACTTATTTATTCAACAAACATTAATTAAGTAACCCATGAACAGATTCTATGTTATCCACAGGGATGATATCAAGATGAATAATCTAGTTTAATTCAACAAATGTTGATTAAAAACCACCATAGATAGTTCCATCCTCACCTCCCCAGGAAAGACAGTCTACAGATTAATCAATCTTTTCACTCATTTACATAAAATACTTCCATTAAAAAAAAAGTTCAATGTGCTAGTACTAAAGGTAAAAGTAAGATCTATTCAAATACTTTCAATAGAAATCTCATGCCAACTAGTATAAACTGAACACTAATGTCTGCTTTGTGTTCAGTGCTAGCTTAAGCAAGGGGAAAAAAGTATCAGCCCTAAAGAAGTTTTTAATCTGTTAAGGGCACAGAATTACTTGTTGAAAATTAGAGAAGACAATAAGGGTTAAGAGCAAGGCTATACTACTGGGGGAAGCTTGGCTGGAAGTTAAAAGAAACTTCAAAAAAGGAGAATAGAGCCAATTCAAAATGGTTAACATTCAAATGGTCTGACAGCGTGAAGGTATTTGGATATTATGGTATTATGGGACAGAGAGGCACAAAGAGCTTGCCCCTTATGGAACAAAATTCGGCTGGGCAAATTATAGGGAAGTTGCTAGCTTATTAGTGGTTTCGTAAAGGCAGAAATCAACCATTGTTTGGGGATAGTAAATGGATTGAAAGTTTTTATTAAATATGTATGATGTGTCAGGTAGTGAAAAGTTGCTGGAGATGAAAATTCAAGAAAGAAATACAGTCCCTGGTTTCCAGGTGCTTATTATCTAAGAAAAGGGACCCCCCCCAAAAAAAAAAAAGCAAAATAGAGGAGTCTAGTGCCCAGGCAGGAGAGTTATGGTATTGCTTATTTAATTACTTTTCTCAGAGCTATAGTAGGAAAGGGTGAGGAGGGGAGCAAACATGGTTTCATGGAGGCATGAGATGAGGGTGCTAAGGTGGATCAGGGTCCAGGCAATATATAGTTAATGCTCACCAGTCAGAAGAAACTTGCATTCACTCAAGTAAGGAAATATCACAAATACCATAAAGATAGGGGTGGGAGTTTGGAGTTCTGGGTTGGAAGTGGATACTGCAGCGCAAGAGTGAGTCAGCAACAATATTTCAGGGGAGTTGTAAGGTCAGTGAAGGAGGAATGTGTTCCATGCTGTGGGAAAATATGTGTGGCCATTTGCCAAGAGTTAAAACCATACCTTCAGAGAAGAGGATAGTAGAGATTGGGAAGCAGGCACCTGGGATGTCCACAGAGTTGGCTTTTGATCTTTCTTCGTGTCATCATTATGATGGAAGGGTAGGGGAAAGGAAACCATGGATATCTAAATTCGTCTTGGTTTTGAACTGGCTTCTCTAGCCCAGTACACAGCATGTACCAGGGTGAAGTACTTGGTTTATCACATCCAGTCTAGCATTACCCAGCCTAATTGTATCAGTCAATCAATCAGTCAGCCAGAAAACATTTTTGAGGGCTTACTAAGTGACAGTCTGAAAAATTCCAAGGATACAAAGATGAAAACATAAAAATCACCACCCCCCTCTTGAAGCTTATCTATTAATGGAGGAGATAACTTGTAAGTAAATAGGTATCTAGCTGATTCTTAGAGAGTAGAAAGAATTCACCCTGTTGGGAGAAGGCTTAAAAGCAGAAATTCTTAACTTTTTGGTGTGTACAATGGACCACTTTGGTAGACACTGAAGCCTATGAACTCAGAATAATGATTTCAAATATGTACAGTAAAATATCTAAGATTACAAAGAAAAATGCCATATAATTTTTAGTCAAATTCAGGGATTCCAAAATCCCTTCTCAAGGGGATGTGGATACTAGGATGGTCTCTTGGAGAAGGTGACCTATTGCTAGTTTTTATCCATAGAGGCCATCATCACAAGAACCTCAAACATTGGGATTAACTAACCGATAAGGAGAAGAGCATCCTTTCGAGGATATGGAACATATCAGAGTATCAAGATTCTGGAGCATTTACTGAGCATAAGTCAAAACTTAAAGTGTTGATAGTTTTTGCCCAAGCCTGGAGTAAGTACCTCCCTTGTCAGGAATACTAAAGGCAGTGAATACATCATAGATTCAAGGTCAGTCCAGTTGCTTGATCTGGCTTTTATCCCTTGCTGAAAGCCTTTCTGATTCTCTGTGGCATCCACTTTCCCATTCTTCAGCAGCTCAAGCATCAGGAATTACAGATTCCAAAAGGGTAAGCACAGGAAAGGTTTTGTGAAGAATATCAAATCTACTATGGCATGTTGGAGTTACTACGGCCTGTCCAACTTCTCTGTACCATAACCATCAACCTTAACAAAGGCTCAATAGAAATTCTTCTCAATGGCTACAGTTGTATGACAGATATGGCTTTCCCAAATTTTGATTCAACAAGAGAGCTACTCTTGACATAAATGAACCTCAGAAAAAGTTATTATTTCCTCTATGCAGAGGGCCTTACCATTAACTCTGGATTATTCATGCCAAAGGGAAAATTGTAGCAGCTAACTCAGCAAACCATATAACAAACATAAACCCATGCCTATCTAGCTACTTTATGAAAAGATATTGGAATGTCAACTCCAGGAGAGGAGAAGCCATGTTTTATCTTAACGTATTTCTCCCCCGACTCTCCCAGCACACTTAACACAAGATTCTGAAGACAGTAGGCACATAATAAATTTTTGTTGACCTGGCTTTGTTCTTACGGAATTCCAATGAAATGGGGATTTTTTTTTTAAATCTGGATTATCCAAATAATTGCCTGAATTCTCCACTTTAGCAAGTGTAAAATATCATATTGTAATTTATCTGCCAGCTAGTTCTGTTGCTAAACTAACATTTAAATACTTCTCCAAGTATATGTTAGGCAGTGAGACATTGGCAGGTTAATTAAAATGCAATTAAAAAGGTAATACTTCCATGCCTGTCACAAGCGATGCAATGGATATGATAATATGTGATGGGGCTTTTAATTTTGTTTTTCCCTTCACAAAAAAAGGGGTAGGGACTACAGCATCTTTCCCCAGCCATCTGACTGCATTCGTCTTCAGTGCATTGTTAAACATTGCTCGTGCCTTCCACTTTAATAGAGGCAAACTCAGGGGCCTGACATGAAATAGGCTATTTCATCTGAGATGGTTTAAGCTGGCCGAAGGAGTGACAAGAGAATATAGCAAGCAGTCAGTGCTAATGACAGCATACCATTTTTATAGACTAAAGGTCGAGCAATGAATTTCAATTATAGAGTGTCAGGACGCCCAAATGTGGAGACCTGATAACAAGCCTGAAGCTACCAGCTCCTGGTAGACTTCTTTCGAATTTCAATAACACTCTCAGCCTTTAAGCACACTTCCCCTCCCCCTCCCTCCACTTCTCTCTGAAACACAAGCCAGGAGATGTAATCTTTTCTAAGCAGCTCCATCTTTGCCACTCTTCACCCGTCATGTTGTAATAGCTAAATGAAGCCTGTCTTCCCAACATCTGTACTTCCTATGCCTTCTGTTTTTCGACTTGTTCTCTGATTTGTTGAGGACATTTTCATCTGCACAGTTTCATTGTGATTACCAAAAGAGCTTAAGCAACTTAGCTGTTGCAGGAGATCCATACCATGACCTGATTAGCACATTTTTTGGTCAATGAGTCTGAAGAAATAAGAAATAAAATACATCACAAGACATACTTAATTGGGTCAAAAATTGTGATTACATTCATGACCCTGAATGTTTTTCTACTTGCTTGGCACATAGCCAAACATCAGTTTTAGGTTTCAGTCTTGGATGAATATTAGATGACCTTTGGATAAGTCATTTGACATTGAATCTGGAATCAGATCTATTAGTCTATAAAATGAAGATAATACTATTTATCCTACCACACGCTGAGTGAATTATTAATGAAATAAAATGGGCTTTGTAATCATAAAGCACTATATGAATGTAAACTAATAGTAATACTACACACAACATTTCAGAGATAACATTTTTCTGTGCTAGGTGCAAAAATACTATGACATATTTATGCATTTATTGAATAAACTAATGGATGAATAAACAAATGAACTAATGAATAAATGAACAGTGAGTGAGAACAGATCAGACCTAGGCAGACTTTTGAAATTTAGGAAGGCCAAATCCATCATCTGAATTTTCACTACAAGGTGAAGGTGGGTGTTGCATGAACATTCTTCTATGTACCTGGGTATTCAGACTATACTTAAATTAGGTAGCACAATGGATAGAGTACTTGTCTTGGAATCAAATCTGGCCTCAGACACTTTGTAGTTGTGTAACCTTGGGTAAGTCAATTAACCTTGTTTGCCTCAGTTTCTACAATGAGCTGGAGAAGGAAAAGGCAAATCACTCCAGTATCTTTGACAAGATAAAGCCCAAATGAGGTTGTGAAGAGTCAGACATGAATTAAAAACGACTGAATAACAACAATTTAGACTAGTTTGCTGACTTTTTTTTTTAAGAGGGAAGGGACTGAGTTGTATTTGTATCTCAAAACTTCTTGTGATCTGTGATTGTGCTAGATGCCTCCTCAGTAAAGGGGCATATGCACAGGAAGGTCAAGTTTGTGATGATACATGGATTCAGATATAGCCCAAACTGCAAATGTGATCATCCAGGATTCCTAAATCTCACACTCTATCATCTTAGGGGTGTGTTTGAGACAGTTCTCCAATGACAGGTTTTTTTTGTCATTGAATGTTGTTAAGCAAGACAATAACAAAAAAAAGAAAAAGAAAAAGCCTATTTTCCATTTTTAATAATATTTATTTGTTGGTTATTTATTTAGTACTTAGTAATGTTTCCATAGTTCATGAGGTGGTAGTCGTGATGAATTCTGCCTTTGCTGGACTGCATCTCTATTACTATGTTCAGTCCTGGGTTATATATTTTAAGAAAGGCACCCAGATAACATGAGAATGTTTAGAGAATGGGAACCATGATGTTTAGTGGACTTAAAGTCATGCCACATGAGGATTATTTGAATATTTTTTTTTATCTTGGAGAAGAGAAGGCATAGAAAGGAAAACATAACAATATCATATATGTAAAAGCAGAGCTCAACTCCCTCCCTCCCCTCCTCCTATTCTTCCAGTTTCCTTGCTAGTTTCCTTGCTTTTCCTAGAACAAGGTGCTCCCTCTTGGCTCCAGACATTTTTACTGGATGTCCCCTGTTTCTGAAATCACCTTCTTCTTCAGCATTTCAATCTCCTAGCTTCTCTGGCTTCTTTCAAGTGCCAGCTAAAATCCCAGCTACCCGAAGAAAATTTTCCCAAACTCTCCTTATTACTAATGTCTTCCCTGTGTTGATTATCTTCAATTTACCCTACAAGCAAGTGTTGCAGCCAAACTGAACTAGGGAGAGCCACTTGTTAAATTTTCAGTATGAGCATTTATGCTTTGGAAATTAGCAAATGCTTCAGATCTGGGACTGTTTCGTTGTTTTGTTGATTGTGTAGATTTAAGAAAGTAATGGAAGAAATTTTAATAATGCAGGTTAAACTTAAAAGTTTGCCTTGTGTCCATTTGTACTGTTAAACATTTGCCGACACATCCATGGATGTATCTTGTTTTTATATAGCTGTTGGTATTATCTCTCCCCATTAGGCTGTGAACTCCTTGACAGCAGGAACTGTTCTTTGTTGATTGTGGTCCGTTGGTTGTTCAGTTAGTTGGTTTTTGTGTTGTTGTTATTTGTCTTTTTTGCATCCTCAGCATTTAGTATCGTTCCAACCATATCTTGGAATATAGTGGATATTTAATAAATTGTTGATGACTAACTGACTGACATATAGGAAGATGTGAAATCAAAATTCTTCTACTTGACTTCTGAAGGAAGAAAGAGGAAGATTGTGCGGACATTACAAAGACACAGAATTTGGCTTAATCTAAAGAAATTTTCATGGAGAAGCTAGGTCGTGCAATGGGTAGAGCAGCCATCTGGAGTCAGGAGAAACTGAGTTCAAATCCAGCCTCGGACACTTACTAGCTGTGCGACCCTGGGCAAGTCACTTAACCCTATGGCCTCTAAAAATAAGAAAAGTAAAAATTTCTGATGACAGAGCTTTTGAAAAAAGTATCAATGAAGACGTTATCACAGTTTTTTAAGGAAAAAAGAGTGAGGACAGGTGGGAACAGATCTCTGTGACTAGTAATTGTCACCTTTGTGTCACAATTGTGTCACCTTTCCCTGTATATGTGTGCAAAATTTACTTAACAAATGTAAAGGTAGAAAGAGTGAGTGATTACTGCTCCTATTAAACTATAAGGCTGCCATAACCCTTATGCATTTCAATATATTTAGCTATCGGCAGAGAACAGATCAGACCTAAGCAGGCATCTGAAACTTGGGAAAGCAAAATCCATTGTCTGGATTTTCTCCATGGAGTGAGGGTGGGTGTTACATGAACATTCTTCTATGTATTTGGTCATTCAGATTGTACTTAGACTGGGCAGCTAGGTAGCACAGTGGATAGAGGGCTAGTCTTGGAATAAAATCTGGTTTCAAAATACTTACTAGCTGTGTGACCTTGTGTAAGTCACTTTACCTTGTTTGCCTCAGTTTCCTCATCTGTAAAATGAGTAGGAGAAGGAAATAGCAAACCACCCTAGTATCTTTGCCAAGAAAACCCCAAATGGGATCACAAAGAGTTAGACATGGCTGAAAAATGACTAACAACAATTGAAACTAGTTGGCTGATTTTTTTTTTTTAGAGGTGAGGGACTGAGCTGTATTGGTATCACAAACCTTCTTATGATCTATGATTGTGCCAGGTCTCTCCTTAGTAAAAGGACATATTCACAGGAAGGTCAAGTTTGTGATGATACAGGAATTAAGATATAGCACAAACTGCAAATGTGATAATCCAGGATTCCTAAGATTCATACTCTATCATCTTAGAGATGTGTTTCAGACAATTCCCCAACGACAGTTTTTGTCATTGAATATTGTTAACGAAGACAATGAAATTTTTGAAAAAAAGAAAAAGAAAAAAAAAGAAACTCATTTTTATATTTCTCATTTTTAATACTGAGTTTTCATTTAAGGTCCAGGTGTAGGTGATTAGGAAACAACACACAGCTCACGAGTAATATAATAATGGTGACAGAGTCTATTGAAAGCTTCTCTGATGTTGTATTAGCAAGAGATAGAAAATCTGCCTTGCT
This sequence comes from Phascolarctos cinereus, assembly GCF_003287225.1. NCBI lineage: Eukaryota > Metazoa > Chordata > Mammalia > Diprotodontia > Phascolarctidae > Phascolarctos > Phascolarctos cinereus. The sequence goes on from NW_027555625.1 coordinate 66,910,798, forward strand.
CACAAGAAATGTGTTATGAGAAAAATTGATTTTTCTTTCATTTGGCAGTAGGGAATTTGTGGGCTTAGAAACAATTTTTATGCAAGTATTTCAAAATGTCTTTGAAAAGAGCAGTATTTGTCTCTTCTAAGCAGACAGCTATGGGCTGGTGTCCTGCTCCATCCAGACATTCCCAAAAAGTAATTATTCATTCATTTATTCATCCATTCATCCAACAATTATCTAGTAAGACCCTACTATGTGCGAAGTTCTATGCTAAACATTTTTGGGGTACAAAGACACCTGTAATATCCCATCTGTGTTATGGTATGTATTGGGTAGGTGGGGGACATTAAAAAGAGAGAGGCAGCTTAGTATACAGTTATCCCTTCTACATCTCAGGGCTTAGGGAAGTGGCAATCCCATTATCTGGAAAATCCACTTAACATTTTTTAGTCCTCCCTTTTTGCCAGAGAATAAGTCTTTTTTTCTTTTTTATGGGTTATTTACAAAACCTTATTGTAAAATGTAGATTAAGTATTTGGTCATTGGCCCTGTGTCATCTGCTGGACTTCAAATGTCTTCTGTGACTTTTGCAGAACTCCAAAAAAATTCATATTTGATTTCATATGCCAATCCACAATATGTTAAATCCACGATGGGGAAAATCATGATGTGGAAGGGATAACTGGATTGCAAAGAGACCTGAACGTAGATTCTGAAACTCTGCTTTAGTTCGGACATTTCTACCAACTCCCTTTGTGATCTGATGACAAATAGCTTAATCTCTTAGAGCCCCAACTGACACACAGGGCTATTTGGGCAGGAGGGGGGGAGGGTGTAGTCATCTGAAAATTGCTAATGATTAAAATGTGCATTTCTTATTTTTTGCATTTTAGATGCCCACTTTCTTTCATCTTACTCTCTTAACTCTTTTCAGTCTGGCTTCCAAAATCATCATTCAACTAAAAGTGTTCTTTTCAAAGTAATCAATTATTTCTTAATTGCCAAATCTAATGGCCTTTTCTCAATCTTTATCCTTCTTGAACTCCCTGCAGCCACTGACACTTTCATTTACCTTCTTCTTGATACCTTTTTCTGTTGTTGTTGGTTTTTTTGATGACAGTGCTTTCTATTGGTTTCTATAGATGTAACATGCTATTACTGTTGTGGTTAATGTTAGGTTAGTATTCTTGATGATGATAATGATGATGATGAGTATGATGGAGATATTTTAATATGTCAATGATTCATGATTTCACTACTTTGGGTACATCCTCCCTAGATCCAGATCACCACTCTTCCACAATTTAGTGAATAGCCTTTATAAAATAAGATGGCCAAAAGATTTCACTGCCAAGGAGATTGTTTCACCAGGTTAAATTTATCATCAAATGTCAGATACATCATAGCCCACTAAGCCATATTAGAAGACTGTACAGTTTGGTAGGGTCTGTCATGGTTCAAGGTTCTTTTGCCATAACCTGCAAAAACCTAAGGTCACCTTCACACCATGGTAAATGTTAGTATTATCTTTACAACAATAACAACTCTAGCAGTAGAATATTTCACCCCTGACTTGGAAGCAATCAATCATTAAAAAAATGATCAGGTAATATAACATGGTTCTTGGGCAACAAGACTGATTATAGGACTACATCCTATTGCATTATCAGCAGTTGCCCAGATTGACCAAAAGGCAAACATTTGATGAAAGTAACCAAAGCTCAATGATTTGGACAAAGATGGAACTGCCACCATTGGGATAGTTGATTCCAGCATTCAGTGGGTCTACACTTTTGTCATTAGGAGTGGTATAAAATATAGTAATAATGTGTTGTATTAAATATAGCATTATTATAATTTCAGTTTAGAGGAAGGGAATGATATTATCCTTCAGAATTGACTGCCTCAGCATTTCTTCCATGTCTGGCAAGCCTAATATTAACTGATTTCTAGGGTAATCAAAGAGAATGCTACCACTGAGCAATGAATTTTGCAACTATGGCAATCTGCATGAATATATAGGGGTATATTCTCAGACTAAAATCCAAGGTCATTTACGTGCCAAAATGATAAAATAATATTCATAGTAAAGAAGATGAACTGAACAGATATACTCATTGATATGCCTGTATTATCGAATGGGGATGCATAGGTTACTGAAAGCATCAAGCAAGTTCCTTAAACATTAATAAATAATAATAATATACATAATTAAAAGGGAAAAAAGACAACTGATATAAGGCTTGCAAATAAGTTATATTTTAATAATCATGTATGACTAATAAGAAAAAATAATAACATGTTTATATTGCTTTGAGATTCCCAAAGTGATTTCCTTACAATAACTTGGTGTGGTAGGTGGTACAGGTATTGATTATTCATCATTATTGGGATATTCCCAGTTGGGGAGATCCTTCCACAAATGCATAACACAACTCCCCTATGACCTCATAAGTAAATTACAGGGACCTTCCTGAATCGCAGAAAGGTTAAGGGATTCCCATAGGGTGACATAGCTAGTAAGCGTGAGATATGAGATTGGACCCTGCATCTTCCTAATTCCAAACCCAACATTCTTTTCACTATGCTGTTCTCTCTCTCCCTCTCTCTCTCTCTCCCTCTCTCTCTCTTCCCCTCTCTCTCTCATAAAAGAATTATAGATTAGGAAATATTTTTATTTGGGGAGAGGCATTATAATACTAACTGATATTTACAGTTTATAGGGCTAATTTAGGCTTTGCAGAGAGCTTCATAAACATTATTTATTTTACCCTCATATTGAACCTATGAAGTATAAGTTATTATCCTTCCTATTTGATATGTTAGGGAACTGAAGCTGAGAAAAGTGGCTGTAGCGGGACCACATACCTATTAATCTTTGAATTAGAGATTTAAATGCAGTTTTTCCTTGATCCAAAACTAATATCCTTAACACTATACCATATTGCCTCAAGTATCAGCCTTTGTACTAACAGAGTACTCTATAGTAGTCTGACATAGTGAATTGACACCTTCCTGAAAAAGAAAGAGACAGAGAGAGATGTAAGAGACTGACAGAGGCACAAAGAAAAAACATAGAGAGACAGAAATACAGGGATAGAAAGGAAGGAAGGAAGAAAGGAAGGAAGGAAGGAAGGAAGGAAAGGAAGGAAGGAAGGAAGGAAGGAAGGAAGGGGAGAAGGAAAAGAGGGAGGAGGAAAGAGACAAGCAAGGGTAAAAGAAAAAAAGAAAGGAGAGACAGAGATGGACAAAACAAGAAAAGTTTGGCACTCCACCAAAACAATGGTAACACAAATAACAAAATGAACCAAACTACTAAATCTGACCAAACCACTACCAAAAGTGATTGCCAGAAAATTCTGGAAATGGGAGATACCCTAAAAGCTCCAATAGTATATCCTCTGGGAATTTTTTTCACTATGTGCAAAGCACATATTGTGTGGCTTTTTTTTCTTTGTCTATCTCTTATATCTCTCTCTGTCTCTTTCTTTTTCAGGAAGCTGTCAATTCACGATGTCAGACTACTATAAAGTACTCTGTTAGTACAAAGGCTGATACTTGAGGCAATACGGTATAGTGTTAAGGATACTAGTTTTGGATCAAGGAAAAACTGCATTCAAATCTCTAATTCAAAAATTAATAGGTATGTGGTCCTGCTACAGTTCTCTTACTAAGGCACGAAAGGAAGCACACATTTTAGAAAGATTTCTTTTTCTTACAAAAATTACAACTAGAATGATTTTTTAGTTAACCTTCAATTGCCAGAATATTCAGTGAATGAAACATCTTGTTAAGGTTTTCTGATTACTAATTTTTTTGTTTCTTGTGTTAAAAGTTGTTGGTGTCTGTGTGTCTTGTCTACTCATTTAGAAACTGGTGTGCTATTCCTATTGACAATAATATTAGTATTGCTGTCCTAGGCAAAATAAATTCTCTTTGGACAGCAGATTCTTCTTTACAAAGTGAAAGGTATGGAGTCTATGGCCTGTAAGATCTGTCCTAGTTCTAAATATTTGGCCCATGCTATTATAAAAAAGAGGCTGATCAAGTGATCTCATCCCTTGTCTATGATATCATATTCTACATACTAAAGTCTTCTTTACATCTAACATTTAATATACTAAGAACCTTTTGATCTCTAACATTCTCCCTTTCTATACTGATATCAAGGCTCATAGTATTTTAATCAACTCATAACATTGGCTTAGCAAATTAAACAAAGAACAAAAGGCCGCACAACATGTGCTTTGCACATAGTGAAAAAAAAAAAGGAAAGTCAATGGGTTATATATTTGGAAGGGGCATTATACTGTCTCTCCTCAAAGCACTGGCTCTGAGATTTCCTAGCTGTGTTGACAAGGGACAAATGACTCAAACTCTCCGAAGCTCAGTTAGCTGCTCCAGCAAATGTGGTTCACAATATTCATAGTGCCTACCAGAAAGATATTTTGCAACAATCAAATTAGTTAATAAGGGATGTGGTAAACTTTAAAACACTACATAAATATTAGTTTATATCATTATCCTATTCAGTCTCCTTCTCCCCCTACTTCTCCTCTTCTTCTTCCTCCTCCTGCTCTTTCTCCTCCTCCTCCTCATCTATCCCACAAGGGAAGATATCTGGAGATGAACAATACATGTTCATGGATTGCACATAAAACTGTAGTTTTCATATGGCAGCTTTGCTTAGACTTCAGAGCTGATATGTAACAAAAAACTTTTTTTTTTTTTACATTTAGTATTTGGTCACCAGGATAAACTTTGGACAGACGATCAGGTTCTATCTACCTTCAGCCTGGAACGGCTAACTTTATTTTTTTTTTCTATAGAATCATTTACCTCATAGTCACAGGCACTGAGTTCATAAAGTTAATTTTGAATATCGACATTCACATTGCAAATATTGTCCTACACACCTATTCATTAGGATCTAATAGCAATTGGGGGACTGCCATAGTGCTTAGCATTATAAAAGCACCGTTTTGTAATTCTGCACAAAAACGTGCCCAGAGCAAGAAATTTCTGTTATTAGGTGAATAAATAATGTGGCAAGTATACACAAAATAACAATTTGAGCAATAAACAAGAAACATTTGGGCATTTCGGTGATGTATTTGTAATGATAACATTTTAAATTAGATACTTAGATATTCATAATTATTATACCAACTCCGGCAGAGCAGTTTAGCTTTCTCTACTTAATACAGCACACATTTTCAATGGGAGCCAATTTGTCCGATAAAAGTACAAAAAAAATCTCTAGCTACTTTACAGAGTGAGTTTCTAAGGGCTGTTATTGGTAGACATTACACAATCATTTCATACTGCTCATCTGTCCCCACATGATGTTGTGTACAGACAAGGCACACAACCCAGAAGTTCCAGAACAAAGGTTCAAAGGGAAAATCCCCCACAATTCGTCATCCAGTCAAGTGTGCAATCAACCCCAACCTGAAGCCAACTTCAACAGATGCCAGGGTTTAAATGGTTTGACTTCGTTCTCAAATGTACAGCAACAAAGGTAATATTGCTTCTCCTATTTTCAAATTCCAATTTACAAGAGGGCCAAAAGAGTTGTTGTTTGGGGTTCTGAAATGGGTTTATTAATTAATATTTTTTTCCACTAAGTGTCAATTTAATAGAGAGAAAAGAGACTTTTACAGAGAGTCAAGCAGCTTGGAAGCCTAGTTGACAGTGCCATTTAAATTAGCCCTGAAACCTCAATCTCAATCTATTTCTAGGTCAGGTGGAACAGTAAATGACATTCAGGACTTCCAGTAAGGAAGACTCGAGTTCCAATCCAGCCTCTTATACTTATGAGCTGTGTGACCCTAGGCAAGTCTCTTAAACTCTCAGTCTCAGCTTCTATATTTGTAAAATAAGGCACATAATAGCAAGTCTCTTCCAGAATTGTTGTGAGAATTGAGTAAAATTTAATATGGAAAATACCTAGTGCCAAGGGCAAACAAATCGGGGAGGTAACATCTATTATTTTTAGTCACACAGCTAGCTCTCCAATTTCTGTTACTATTCCTTTGAGGTATTACAGGTACTTTGCTCTGTCCTGTTGAAAGCAAGGACTTCATACAAGATTCCCTCCAACAACAAAAAGGGTAGAACCAGGAATAAAGGAGTATAAGGTGCAAAGAAGAAAACATAGACTTCATATGAGGAAAAGAAGTGTTTTTCTCCCACAGCTCAACTATCTTCTCTAGTTGATTCCCCAAACATTGAGCACCTGCTGTATTCAAGGCCTTTTGTTAACTGCTACAGGTGAAACAGATGCATGTGATGGCCTTCAGTAAATAAACATTTATTAAGTGACAACTATATGCCAGGTACTGTTTTAAGTACTGGAAACTCAACCCTCAAGCAACTTACAGAATAACTGTAGAAAATAATTTAACCATCAGACTATTTGAAGGTAGTGATGTGGAAGGCCAACCATAGCTAAAATAATTGGATTTAGAACTAAAAGGAAGCTCAGAATTTACTTAGACCAAACTCCATATTTTATATTTAAGACAATTGAGACCCCACCCAAAAAAAAAATGATGTGCTTTCCCGGACTAATTCAGGTAGTAAGAAGCAGAGAGAGAGATTCAAACTGAAGTCCGGTAACTTTACATATAGTCATATTCTCAATAGAATACCTTGGCTCTGGAAAGTCATTGTGCATGTGATCATTTTCCTTATTCACAAAACACAGATTAGGTTAGAATGGCCATTTCTTTCCTGGCTAATATGGCTAATATGTTCTGTTTGGCATTGCTTATAAAAACAACTTCCATTTTTTTCATCTTATATAAAAGGATAATTTTTTTTTTCCCCTCCCCCAAGAAAAACTATCAAATCACATCAGGTAAGCTAAATTGTATTTCTGCAGTACAGAATCCTTTTCTCCATGAAACTGTTTTGAAAGATAAGGGAAAAATAACGAATACACATTCAGAAGAAGAAGAAATACAACAACATGGAAGCCAAAATCCTTTTTTGTCTCAATCTTGAATTCTCATCTCCGTACTTGCTATTTTCACACAAGTTTCTTGAGATTTGCTTGTGACAGGCACTGGTGTGAATAAAGCCTCTAATTCCAAGCCAATTACCTGGCATTTTTGAACTTAACTTAAGCTCCCTATCACTGAATATCCTGCAGATAAGAGGATTTAAAAATCATGGATCTTTGAAATAGAGTCTCGAGATTTCTTCTAGGATACATTAAGCACATTCATTAAACAAATGCGTGTTGAGTACCTACTATATGCAGCAATACCAATAACACTAATGTTTTGCTTTCCTCATAACACCTTTAGGTGATAAGAAAGGCACAGAGAGAACAAGCATTTATTAGGCACCTACTGTAGGCCAGGCTCTATCCTAGTTATTTTACAAATATTATCTCATTTGATCCTCATAAAAACACTGGGTAGTAGGTACTGTTATTACCCCCATTTTATAGTAAAGGAAACTGGGGCAGACAGAGGTTAAGTGATTTGCCCAGGGTCACACAGTTATAGAGCATCTGAGGTCACATTTGAACTCAGGTCTTTCTGACTCCATGTCTAACACTCTAACTCATGAGCTACACAGCTGGCTCTAAATAAATCAGTGATGCAAATACAGTTATTCTAATTTGAGAAAGGCTCAGAAAAGATCTTTAGGTTGCTCATATTTACACACATAATTAGTACCATAACCCAGTCTGCTGATTACACATTTAGGTTTTTTTTAAATTTTTTTTTATTCATTTTAAACAACTTCAAAATAAGAAAAGGAAAAAAATAAACATTCCATGTATACAGCAGAACATATGAAAGGATTCAATGTAAAACAATGTATTTCCATTTCAAGAAAACATATAACAAATACTACTCATTATTTTCAAAGCTATTCAGTTTTGCTTCCTTCTAGGTTTTCTTTTGTTCTATCCTGTACATTATCACTTTATTTTTTTTTCTCTTCTTCCCTACCTCAAAACCCTAAGGAAGGATAAAATTAAATGTAGATGCACACATATACATAGATATCAATAGACATCAATAAACATATACCTATCTATCTATCTATCTATCTATCTATCTATCTATCTATCTATCTATACATATATATTTTATATATATATATATATATATATATTCATATACATATGTAAAACTGTACTATGCTTATTTCCACTTTTCATGTCTTTCTCTGGAGGTGGATAGCATCTTCTTTCATTGGTTCAAGACTTTCAATGTTTTTCTAAATCAACAAGCTTATCATTTCCTACGCCATAGCAGTATTCTAATATAATCACATATCTGAGAGATTGTGAAAGTTTCTTTCCAATTTTTTTGCATTCCTTCTATACTTACTGCATTGGTTTTATGTATGCATTTTTATTTTAATATTTTGCTTTTATTGTTATAAAAATGTTTCAAATTGTTTCAAACTGCTCTCTGATACAAAAGCGCACATTTTCCAAATACTGTTATTATCCCACTGATGCTACATGGATACAAATCATTGCAAACTATGCCTTTCAAATAATCAAAGCTATAGGTGACCCAAAAGACAAAGAAAACATGAATGGTGAGTATAAAGGAGATGCAGAATATTACCAAATGATGACTTATTTAGTAGAACTCAAATTATAGTCATCGTCAGGAAGACATACATTTCGAAAAGAAGAAAGTCTGTCATGTAGCAATAACCTATTCAAATCAATAAACATTTATTAAGTACTTAATATATGTCAGGCACTAGGCTAAGTATTAGGGATACAAAGAAAGGCAAAAACAATCTCTTCCATCAAAGAACTCACAGTGTCATGTAGTCTTTTGAGGTTTATAAAAGACTACATACAGTATTTCAACAAAGATTCAAAAGAGCACTTAGAAGAAAGCACTGCAAATCATCCCCATTTTACAAATGAAAACACTGAGGCTCAGGATGGTTTGGTGAATTACTTAATCAGTGTATAAAGGAATATATGGACCATAATCTACTGAATTCAAAGTCCAGCACTTTATCCGTTACACTGCATTGCCTCTCCTTGTAAGGACAATGTAGAATAGATTAATAGTAATACTACTAGGTGCTACAACAATATTTATATGTATACATGTGTACATATATCTATGTGCATATGAGTGATATTTATACATATGTGTTTATAGATTGTATACATGTAGCTAACTAGATAAGTACAAAGTACTACAAATGTCTTAGTTCATTTTAAAGTTTATACACATGAACACACAAATATGTATATATGTATGCATCCATCTATCTAAGCATAAAACTCTTTAGACAGACAGACAGACAGACAGACAGACAGACAGATAGACAGATAGATAGATAGATAGATAGATAGATAGATAGATATCCTAAAAGAAGACCTGAAAGTGTTGAATACATCTTCTATGCAGGAGATATGAGAGAACATGGAAAAGAATCACAAGTGTTGGGAAGGTATTGTAGCTCTGGGCTATCCTGGTTAAAGTAGTATACACTACAATGAGATCATAGATTCATCAAATGTCCAAGCAGTACCATTAATGCAAATAATTAATATTCAAATGCTTTAAGCATTTGAAATCATTGACATTACAACAAGCGTAAATGAAGTATAATATTATGCTCCTCATTATTCAGACTAGGAAACTGAGGCGCAAAGAGATGAAATGATTTACCTCAGTTCACAAAGCTAACTGATCCATTGATATTTATTGAGCACTAAGTATGCTGTAGGTACTATGTTAAGCACTCATGATAAAAAGAAAGGCAAAAGTAGTTCCTGTCCTGACCTTACACTCTAGCAGGGAGACGACGTATAAATAATATAACATGAATCCATAGCAAATGTAGGGTACCCTTTAATGGGAGGGTTTCAGCAGCTAGAGAGACTGGGAAATGCTTCCTGAAAAAGGATGTTGGGAACAATCTTGTAGGAGGCAGTAGGAGACAAGCGTGGAGTTGAGGGAGATAGAGAATAATAATTTTTTGGAATCAAGATAAAATCTCAAATTTCCTCTTGCCAAGTCCACAAGTGCATATTGGTATGTTAACAAATACAAAAGACAATTGTGGTGTAATACATGGTGTTTGGTTATGCAGGGAAAATGCTGTCAAAATGACAATAGGGGTTAGAAATAATAATTGAATAAGGACCTGATAACAATTCAATGAATTTTCACATAGAGATGCTGAGGTACAGAAATGGGCTGTGATTTGCCCAGGGTCGCATAGGTAGCAGCTAACAAATCCCAAAGCCTCCTAATATAGAGCATTGGGAATAATTTGGAAAGGGATGACAATGGAATTCATAGAAGCTTATGAAAGTACCAAAGGAGAGATGAAAGGCCAGTGCAGAACCTTGGGATCTACTCCTTTTTAGGAGGCAGGAGCTTTGGAAGCAGAACCTTGGCGTCTACTCCTTCTTAGGAGACAGGAGCTAGGGAAAGAGGGGAAAAAAATGCTTTTTTTCTTGTGTAGGCCCAGCAGGGCCCAGCAGTGGAATGTAAACTCCTTGAGGAGAGAGGCTGTTTCATTTTTGTTTTCATTATACCCCCAGCACTTTAGTGCAAGGCTTGGAATAGGGGACTTTCTAAAAATGTTTGTTGATGTGAATTGAATTGAAGTTATTCAAAAAATAGGGGCCCAATTAAAGTGAATTCATTCTGATTTTAATTATTTCAGCCCATTTAGTAAAAGCTGGTACATTTACCAGTCAGTGATTTGAATCCTATTTCAAAGTGTATTAAATTGAAATGAAATAGTCGTCAGTCACTGTAATAGCATCTAAAATGCATGCTGGTTTCAAGAATATTTGGCTACACTGTTGATGGAGACCACAGCATCTGAATTTCCAGCTCAGTGAAATACTGATAAAAATTAGAAACAGTGGATTTAGTCACCACTGGGTAGTGGAAAAATATTGCTGAACTTGGCATCAGAACTTCTTTCAAACCCTATTCTGATCTTTACTATGTATACAATCTTGTCAAGATCTTTCTCAGCTATGAACATTATTTTTTTCCATCTGAAATATGAGAATAATAATAATTGCCTTAACTACCTCATAGGTATGTAGAGAGGAAAATTACTTCATATTTTTAAAACATTATGAAATTATATGATTATGATTATTATATAATTATAGTTTTCCAAAGCAAAAGCTAGAATTTCAGCATAGTTTAAGGCATTATCTTGTCTAGATATTCTTTCAATAGGTTTCATCCTAATCTTCCTGCCTGTGGTTTCTATACTAGGTTTTCTTCTCTTTTTGTACCATTTTTTTTATAACCTCATCTGCTTCAATGGTTTAACTATCTTCTCCATGTAAATAACTCACAGATGCATATATCCAGGCTTAGTCTTTCCCCTGATCTTCAATCCTATGTCATAAATTGCATACTGGACATTACAAACTCTGTCCCACTGACATATTAAATGTTATATGTCAAAAACTGAACTGATTTTTCCCCTCAAAACCTTCATTCTTCCAAATTTGCTTATTTCTGTTGGAGGTATTACCATCCTTCCAGTCTCTGAGTTCTTATATTATCTTGGGTTTCGCATTCTCCTTCACCCCCTATCTAAATAAGCTCACAAAACCATTGTTTCTACCTTCAAGACTTCTAACACACTGGAAGCCTTTTCTTCATTCCAAAAGCCACCACCTTTGTTCAAGTACTCATCACCTCTCACCTATATTGAAACAATATCTGAATTGGTCTCTTTGCCTCAATTCCAATCTATCCTAGGAACTACAGACAAAGTGATTTTCTTTGTGTGAAGCTATGACTATGTGACCTCTTCCTCCTTTCAATCAATCCAGTGGTTTCTTATTGCCTCTAGGATACCTCTCTTTAGTTTTTAAAGTCCTAAATAACCTGGCCCAACTGTTCTTTCCAGCTTTATTGAATATTATTCCCCCTCTCACATTCTGAGATTTGAGCCAAGCTAACCTTCCCTCTGCTTCTCATAGTCTATTTCCCTTTTCTGCGCACCTTCACAGCCCATCCCTATTTCTATATTGCATTTTCGACCTACCTCCATTTCACAGTATCTTTCCATTGATTTGGTTGTTGGCCTTCATTCTTGAGGAGGACCCAAATGACATCACTATGTTACAGTCAAGTTACAGTGTGTCTGACTGTGACTGATCAGACCAATATGAGCTCGGAGTGTTCTACCACAGGTCAGAGTGAACAGTTGGTATGGACTCTTGAACTTTGCCCATCTCATGTTTCTGTTGAGCTCCCTCAATTCTGCTTTGCTCATAAAGCACAACACCTTCTTTAATGCAGGTACATTGGGTGTGATGGGTGGTCCTTTGCCAGTGTCTCCTAGGTTACATAATCAATTCCAAAGTTCTTCAGGGAGACCTTGAGAATGTGATTGTAGCACTTCTTCTGACCACCATGTGAATACTCGCCTTGTATGAGTTGTCTGTAAAATAGTCTTTTAGGCAAGGGTACATCTGGCGTTTGAACAACATGGCCAAACTGTGAGAGTTGCACTCTCTGAAGCAGAGTTTGAATGCTTGGAAGTTTAGTTCAAGAAAGGACCTCAGTGTCAGGTATCTTATTCTGCCAGGTGATCTTCAGAATCTTAAGACAATTCACATGGAAGCTTTTCAGCTTCCTGGCATGGCAGTGGCATACTGACCAGGTTTCACAGGCATATAACAATGAGGTCAGCACAAGGGCTCTGTAGACTTTCAGTTTGGTGGTCAGTCTAATACCTCTGCTCTACCACATTTTCTTTTGGACCCTCCCAAACACTGAGCTGTTTCTGGTAATGCAAGTGTCAACCTCAATTACCAATGTGCAAATCTCTGGAAAGTATACTGCTAAGGTAAGTGAACATACCCACAGTATTTCAAACTTCTCCATTTGCTATAACCAATTTAAGATGTAGTTGAAGCATAATCTTTTGCATGAAATCTTTCATGATTTCCCCAACTGTTAGTTCTTCTCTCAAACTATTTTGTACTTAACTACTTAGTATATTTTCTGTACATATTCCCTTTATTAATTCTTATTTATTTAATGTATAATTGCCCTCCCCTTTCCTCTACTCCCATTAGAGTATAAAAGCTCTGTGAGTAGGAATTTTTTCATGCATTTTAACTGTAGCTGCAGCACCTAGTATGGTGAGTGGTACATACTAAATGATTAATAAATATTTGATTAATAGATTGGGATATTAGAGCTGTTGGCCACTGAGGTCTCTCCGAACTCTAAAATTTTCTGATTCTCTTATTCTAGATAACCGTATCCTCTATCCACAAAAACATTTAAAACAATTAGTCAGAATCATTGAAGTTTTACTCTTCAATTCATTCCAACAAGCACTTATTAAATAACACTCCCAGGACAACCAGTACTGTTTCCAGACCAGCCCTCATAGTCATCAACTGGTAAAGGAACTATGGTAATGAAGGGGTCAATCATTCCCAACCGCCACCCACAGATTAGGCAAGCCAGCCTAAGTAAAGCAAGGGACCCTGAAGGCCAGACAGGAAATACACTGTGACACAACTACTACCACTATCACCTGGATTGATCCCTTTCTCTTCTCTGATATTGCACTGGAATCAATACTCATCTCTTCACCCCTCAAGCTATCTCAATAACCTATTGTTTGATCTTTCGACCACAAGTCTCTTTCCACTCTGGTCCATTCTCAATTCAGTTGCCAAAGTGATTTTCTTAAAGTACAAGTACCATTATGTCACCCTCCACTCAATAAACTCCTGGGTCCCAAATATTTCAAGGATCTAGAACAAAATCCTATCTTTGCCATTTAAAACTCTTTATGACATAATCCCCACCCCAAATGCACACACACACACACACACACACACACACACACACACACCCCTTTTCAATTTCTTACTCCTTACTACCTCTTCCTCTCCTCCATGAATACTTCAATTCTTTCACACAAGCCTCTTTTCTGTTCCCCAGGAAAGGCACTTCATCCATAAGCTGAGGACATTTTCTCTGGATGTTACTAATGAGAGAATGTTCTTCCTCTTTATAGATGCCACCTAGGTTCCCTGGCTTCCATTAAAGTCCAAGTAAAACCTCACCTACAGGAAGTCTTTTCCAATTCAAATCAATTCTAAGGTATTCCCTCCATTAATTATATCCTATTTATTTTGGATATAGCTTGTTGTACATTTTTTCTCATGACTTTTTAATGTTTCTCTCATTATATCATTAGTTCCTTAATGGTACAGGATGTCTTTCGCATGTCTTTGTATCCTCAGTGCTTAGCACATTATCTGGATCATAGTAGATGGTTAATAAATCCTTACAGAAAATAAATTATATTGGCAATAAAGTGAAAAATTAAGTTCTCAAATAAAATATATATATATATATATATATATATAGTTAGAGGTACAATCAAGATTAGAAGGAAAGCAGAAAGCTAGGAAACAATTTTTACTGCCTCTCTGATAAAGTTCTCATTTTACAACTATATAGAGAACTGAGTCAAATTTGTAAGAATACAAGTCATTTTCCAATTGATAGATGGTCAAAGAATATTAATAAGCAGTTTTGAGATTAAGAAATTAAAATTATCAGTAGTTACATGAAAAAATCCCTAAAAAAGCACTATTAATTAAAGAAATACAAATTAAAACAACTCTGAGGTACCAGTCCACATCTATTAGATTAGCTAATATGATAGAAAAGCAAAATGATAAATGCTGGAGAAGATGTGGTAACTTTGGAACTCTAATGTACTGTTGGTGGAGTTGTGAACCTATCAAGCCATTCTGGAGAGCAAATTGGAATTATACCCAAAGGACAATCAAACTGTGCATACCCTTTGATTCAGCAATACCACTACTAGGTTTGAATTCCAAAGAATTATAAAAAGGGGGGACATTTGTGTGCAAAAAATATTTATAGCAGATCTTTCTGTGGCAGCAAAAAATTGGAAATTGAGGGGATATCCATTAATTGAGGAATGACTGAACAAACTGTGGTATATGAGTGCAATGGGATACTATTGTGCTATAATTATGAAGTGATGAGCAGGCCGACTTCATAAAAACCTGGGAAGACTTACATGACGTGATACAAAGTGAAGTGAGCAGAATCAGGGAAACTTTGTACAATGTAACAGCAACATTGAGTGATGCTCAATTATGATTGACTTAGCTCTTCTCAGCAAAACAGTGTTCCAAGACAATTCCAAATAACTTATGATGGAAAATGATATCCACAGGCAGAAAAAGAACTGATGGAATCCGAATGCAGATCAAAACGTGCCATTTTCACTTTCTTTATTTTTACAGTTTTTTCTCCTCTTGTTCTGTTTCTCCTTTCACAACGTGTCTAATATGGAAATATGTTTTACATGATGGCATATATTTATATAACCTATATCAAATCCCTTACCATCTTAGGGAAGATGGAGGGTAGAGAGAAAATTTGGAGCTCAAAATTTTATTTTAAAAAATGAATGTTAAAAATTGTCTTGGGGCAGAGCCAAGACTGAGGAGTAAAAGCAGTGACTTGCTTGAGCTGTCCCCCAAACCCCAACAAATACTTATAAAAAATGACTCTAAACAAATTCTAAAGCAGCAGAACCCACAAAAAGACAAAGTGAAACATATCTGCAGCCCAAGACAACCTGGATGGTTGAACGAAAAGGTCTATTTCCCTGTGCTTGGAGAGGAGCACAGTTCGACATGGGTGTTCAGGCCGCAGCCAACCTGGAGCAGGCTTCAGAGGACTGAATCGCAGGCAACTGTGGTGGTTTCCAGACTTCTCAACCCATTAACACCAAAGACAACTTAGAAGGTCAATGGGAAAAGTCTGTTTCTGCGGTGAGAGAGAAGTATAGGGTACTAGCCCCATTTCCTGAGCTTGGCCCCGGGGTTGGTGGCTACCTCCTGAGCTTCTGGCCCACAGCCTGAGGGGGATTCCAGTGGCTGATCAGAGGGATTTTGCAGGGATCTCTCTGCTGATGCAGGAATCTTTTGCTTAGTCCTTGCTTCAATCTGGGTCACAGTTCTGGGTGGCGGTCCTGGGGCAAGAAGGAGTGCTGGCTTGGTGCAGCTTGTAGTGACTGTGAAGAGAAAATCCTCCTCACAGTTCCAAGATAGAAAAGAGCTCTTGTGGTCACTCATAGAGAAGAGCACAGAACAGAACAGGAGTAAACACCTCACCCTTGATCATAGCACCTTAGAATTGAAAATTTACAGGTCTCTAGAAGTATCTCTGAAAACAGATGCACAAAACCCCTGAAGCTTGGGACAGTGCATTCTCCACACTAGAAACAGACCCCTACCATAACAAAGAGTTTATAACACAAGTAATTGGCCAGGATCATGAGCAATCAGCACAAAAAGAGTCAGACTATATTATCTTACTTTGGTGACAAAGAAGATCAAAACATACAACCAGTAGAAGAAAATGAAGTCAAAGCTCCTATATCCAAAGCCTCCAAGAAAAATATGAATTAGTCCCAGGCCATGGAAGAGCTCAAAAAGGATTTTGAGAAGCAAGTTAGAGAAGTAGAGGAAAAACTGAGAGTGATGCTAAAGGAGACGCAGAAAAATACGGAAGAAAATAACACCATAAAAAATAGCCTAACCTAAATGGCAAAAGAGGTCCAAAAAGCCAATGAGGAGAAGAATCCCTAAAAAGCAAAATTGGCCAAATGGAAAAGGAAGTCCAAAAGCTAACTGAAGAAAATACTTCCTTAAAAATTAGAATGGAGCAATTGGAAGCCAGTAACCATATGAGAAATCAAGGAGCTGTAAAACTGATCCAAAAGAATTTAAAAATATAAGAGAATGTGAAATATCTCATTGGAAAAACAACTGACCTGGAAAATAGATCCAGGAGAGAGAACTTAAAAATTATTGGACTATCTGAAAGCCATGATTAAAAAAAAGAGCCTAGACATCATCTTTCAAGAAATTATCAAGGAAAACTGCCCTGATATTTTAGAACCAGAGGGCAAAATAGAAATTGAAAGAATCCACTGATCACCTTCTGAAAGAGATCCCAAAAGGAAAACTCCTAGGAATATTGTAGCCAAATTCCAGAATTCCCAGGTCAAGGAGAAAATATTGCAGCAGCCAGAAAGAAACAATTCAAGTATTGTGGAAACACAATCAGGATAACACAAGACTTAGCAGCTTCTACATTAAGGGACCACAGGGCATGGAGTATGATATTCTGGAGGGCAAAGGAGATAGGATTACAACCAAGAATCACCTACCCAGCAAAACTGAGTATAATCCTTCAGGGTAAAAAATGGTCATTCAATGAAATAGGGGACTTTCAAGCATTCCTGAGGAAAAGACCAGAGCTGAATATAAATTTGACTTTTAAATACAAGACTCAAGTGAAACATGGAAGAGGTAAACAGGAAAGAGAAATCATAAGAGACTTATTAAGGTTGAACTGTTTACATTCCTGCATGGAAAGATGATATTTGTAACTCATGAGTCCTTTGTCAGTATTAGGGTAGTGGGAGGGAAAAAAATTATATGTATGTAATAGATAGATAGAGGCACAGGGTGAGTTGAAGATGAAGGGGTGGTATCTGGAAATTAAAATTAAGAGGTGAGAGAGGATTATACTGGGAGAAGGAGAAAGGGAGAAGCAGAATGGGGTAAATTATCTCACATGAAACAGACAAGAAAAGGCTTTTACAGTGGAGGGGAAAGGGGGGAAGGTTAGAGGGAATGAGCGAATCTTATTCTCACAGGATTTGGCTTAAGGAGGTATTAACATACACAATAGGGTACGGAAATCTACCCTACAGGAAAATAAGGGGGGAAGTGGACAAGAGAGCAGGGGGTTGATAGAGGGGAGGGCAGATTGGGGAGAGGATAATCAAAAGCAAACACTTCTGAGGAGGGACAGGGTCAAAAGAGAGAATAGAATAAATGGGGGGTAGGATAGGATGAATGGAAATATACTTAGTTTTTCACAAAATGAGTACTATGGAAGCATTTTGCATGACTACACATCTATAACCTGTATCGAGATGATTGCCTTTTCAATGAGGGTGGGTGGGGAAGGAGGAAGGGAGACAATTTGTAACCCAAAGTTTTAAAAATAAATCTTACAAATAAGAAAAAAAATTAAAAATGTCTTTTCATGTAATTGGAAAAATAATACTTTTTAAAAGGAAAAAAATAAATTTTGTAAGGAGAAGAAAAAGATAACAATTTGAAACAACATATGGATTTTATATAAGTCAAACTTGTATCAAGAAGACCTCAGACTCTTACTGGCAGTATGACCTGTAATTAGTGATTTAACTTCTTAACCTCTGTTTCCTTATCTGTAAGATGGGGACAATAATAGCTTTCACCTCAAAGAATTGTTAAAATGACCAAGTGAAATAGTATCTGTAAGGCACATGGCAAAATATAAAGTGATTTTGTATATATATATATATATATATATATATATATATATATATATGTATATATATATATATATATATATATATATATATATATATATATATATGTATATATATATATATGTATGTGTGTATATATATGTATATGTATGTATATATATATATATATATACGTATGATACATATGTTATCTCATATTAGTAGTATTTTTTTAAAAAATCATACCTTATTGCACATATTTCTCAGGAACACATGGCAATGAAAAATAGACCATTTTAGGGACCAAGATCTTAACAGTTTAGGAGTTCCATTTTCTGATGTAGATAACAATCTATATCCATTTGATGCAATTCTTGTCTAAGTTCTCTGAAAAATTATGTATAAACAATATACCCCAAATCCTGGATGGTTTCCTTAATTCACACTAACATAAATATAAATATGAATAGCGTTGAAAATTTTATAGGATGTTCACTTGAGTGAATGTTGAAATCTGGGCAATGAACAGTTTTCATTCACTTTGGTCTTTCCTGTGTGGGTGCACAGACCAAACTGCATTGATTTTAGAACTCTTTTCAAAAAAGCTCTGCAATATCTTGAGATTTGCTGCAATCATCTGTATCTATATCTATATCTATCTATGGATCTATCAATATCTATAGATAGATCAATAGAGATCAATAGATAGAGATAGAAATTGATAGATAGATATAGAGATAGAGAGAAACATTGATCTTTTTAAAGAATATTTGGAGGACCTCAGCATTGACATGGAATCCTTACTCAATCTGGGGAGACTAAGTTATTGGAAATCAAAAATGAGAATTGGTTAATAAATCAGATTAAAGTAGTTATGATAATTTTAGGCATACATTTAACAAACCTAAATTAATTGCTGGAAGAAAGAGATCTAAGTTTCCCAGAAAGCACCTTTGTCAGCTAACTTGTCTTATTTGGAAATGAAGTGGGATGGCTTCCAAAGATAATAAGTTCATAATATAAACTCTGATAAAATTTTCAGAGAAGATAGATGATTGTGATCATTGTTGTCTCATAAAAAAGTGAAAAGACTAAATAATAAAATCAATTTATACAAATCTTAGCAAGATATACAAAGTTGTCCCAAGCTGTTTCAAAGATGAAAATGGAACACTCACTACAAAAAGGAAAAAAAATGGAAAAGGTCTGTCATTAAAAAGAACAAAGTAAAGGACAAAAAAAGGAAACATTTCAAACAACTCTTCTCCATCAACAATAACAGAATGACCACAACTGGACCTCACCGGACCTCCTATCATAGATCAGAGTCATTGGGGTTATTATAAAGAGATAGAAATGGCTCTAAAGAGAATAAATGAGAGGAAATTCAGCCAGACTGGGCCAAATATCTATAAAGGATATCTATGTAGTTACCTTTGGATAATTGTGAGCCAGATCTGAAATGACTTGTGGTGGCATATAGGGATTTATTTATAAGGTAACTGAAGGAGGGAAGGATACCATAGGTACAGAAAAATCTCACGTATTATGAAAAACAAAAATAGTGATAAAGAGAACATCACAAATTGATGTACTTCCTTTCGTTATCTATGCAAAATCTTTATGAGTATTATCTATACACGGATTCAGGGCATCCTTGATGAGAATATACAAGGAATTCAAAAATCTTATTAAAGTTTTAAATATTAATAATTATTAAAGTTCGATATAAGAAAGCTTTATAGTTTCATAAGCTATTACTATCGATTAAAGTTTAAATCTGCACTACGAATTTTTGGATACCATGTACTAGTAGGGGAAAAGTAAGTTTTTACAAGAGGTATTCATATGTATTGTCTTATAATTGATTGAAAAACACTGGGCTGCTTATGGATTGTAGATGCAATACTATTTCTCCCCAAGCTTGGTGCAATGTTTTTTTTTTCTTTTTGTTTTATTTCTCCTTATTTTGTTTTTGCCAAAATCTTCCCAGTGACTTGTGTGCTATGCAACCAAAGACAGACATTTGTTGTAGTCTGATAGAATACTGAGTAAAGATGCTGTGTACCTGAGGGAGTAGAGAAGGAATTTCTTCTTGAGTGATAGTTGTAGGACTTTAAGAGAGGTGATCCTGAGAGAAAAGTACAAACTTTTGAATGGCTTATTGAGATACCCTGGGGTTATAGAGACAGTTAACTAATGAGGAAGTTGATAGAATGCTGGGCCTAGAGTCAGGAAGACCTATGTTCAAATGTGGACTTGGATTTACTAACTGTGTGACCTTGGGCAAGTCACTTCACTTGTTTTCCTCAATTTTCTCGACTGTAACATGGGAATAATAATAACCCCTACCTTTTAGGGTTGTTTTGATTATCCAATGATATAATATTTGTTAAAAAAAATAATACCCTCTTCTTAAGAACAATTAGGGAAAGCAGTATGGATACTGGCTGCCCAAAGTGTTTTAACTCTAGGCTACCAATATATTTGAGGCATTGTGGATAGGTTACATAATGCTAGCTTAATATCTCTCTTTGAAATAGGTGATGAAAGGAGCAAATGCCCGTGAAATTCCACCTGCCCATCATAAAGGTGAAATTGTAGTCACCCTTCTAGACAAGTGGGCAAGCTCTGAGGTCAGATATTTATTCAGCACACAGATGAGCTGTTTCCTATGTTGATGCACTATGTATATGTTACACAGACAAGCACATACACGTCTCAAATATACATATGCACATGGAAACACCCATGCATGGGCATACACACATTAATTTAAATTGAACACAGTGCCACCTTATAGGCTCATTTATAACAAAGTTTCTCACCTCCATAGAAGATCATTCAGGATTCATTGAAAGAGAGCTCAATTCCTATTAAATTTATTTCCCTTTAGTGCCACCTAAAGCTTGAGAGAAGAAACACATCAAAAGTATCTAGTCTCTACTGCCCTCCTGATTTGAGAGGGAGAAACACAGTAAATTGCTGATGTTTTTGAGAAGATCCTAGAAGAGTCTGTATGAAAGCTGATTAGGAAAAACAAAACACACATGACAATAGCAATAAGAAAGAACAGAATGCTGTTGGTGAAGATGTGGCTGGGCATATCTAACTATACATTGTCCAGAGAGCTATGAACTCTGCTTTAGTATGAGAAGAGGTTTGATTAGCTGAGGAGTGAGTGGGCAATGCAGACTCCTGCTGAGTTAAAAGCTAGCTGGGCTTCTCTATTTTAATTATAGACTTGATCTGAGTTTTATGTCTTATGGGAACAATATCTCACTACAACAGCAAAATAATCCATCTCTTGTCTCCAGGAATTTTCTCTGGCTATTCCCCATACCTGAGTCCCTCTCCTTTCTCCAGTTTGACTACTGACCTCCCCGGCTTTTTTAAAATTCCAACTAAAATCCCAAGGTCTTTAGGAAGCTTTCCCTAATGCATCCTAATTCCAGTGCCTTGCCTTTGTTGTTTCCTCTTTATCCTTCTGTGGGACAATTGAAAGTTTCTCATATAAAATGGAAGCTATGCTCCAAAAATGTAGTAAGGCGTTAGCGTGAGCTGGGCCTAAGTTTCACTTTCCTGTAAATCTTACGCTTTTGGGGAAATAAAGTCCTACACTAGCTGCCCACCCCTCCCTTGTTTTGTAACCTCTACCCCAGCCTTATCTTTGCCAAATAAGTCAATCTGCTAGCTTCCAAGCTTGTTTTGGGTAAAATGTATCTCTTAGTTCCTGGGTAAAGTTGTTTGTCTCTTACCTGAACTAATAGGGATAAAGAGATTCAGGTAAACAAGTGGGGGGTGGTTTCTTAGAGTTGTTCCTCTAAGGGTATATAACAGCTTGTTTGCTGCTTGGATCCTGCCTCCCTACTGTAGTCCGCTCTGGATAGCAGATGCCCAACTCTCGCGTGAGATTTGTTAGAATAAAACTTCTGTTTTCTACCTGAAGAAACTTCCCCTGAGTTTTTATTTGGGTAAGTGGTCTCAATCCCACTCATCCTGTATACAGCTTGCTTTGTATGTATTTGTTCTTATGTTTTCTCCCTCTTTATAGGCAGGGACGGTCCTTTGCCTCTTTATGGCTCCTCAGACCTTAGCAGTAACCTTGTATAGGCTCTTAATAAATTTTTATTTAATGATTAATACTTTCCCAGAACCCTACTTAATGGTTCAAAAGAGTTTGGCATTCCTTCAACAGCTGGGGATCAGAGGAGAAATTATTTTGCCTGTCATGACTTTAGTGAAGACCAGATGAGAAGAGATGCTTTGGGTAGTGCAGATTATTTCCAAAAAGGACGAAGAAAGAGTTGTGAGTTGCTGAGTGCATGAGTTTTCTCCATTCTTGTGTCTCCCTATTAGGTTTCTATAAATGTGTTCCTATTGTCTCCCATAAATACTGAGTACATTGGTTGAGAAGTTTTGGTGGACCTGACCCAAATTTATGGGTGGCTAGTGGTGTTTTGATTATTCCTGGATATAATTTTGATTCACTAATGTTGTTATAATTATTCCTGCTTTTGCCTTATGATAAAGCAATTTGATGTTGTTAAACAATCACTATTCTGAAATACGAGAATATTTCTATATTGGCTTTATTAGCATCATTTCCTAAAGTGAGGCGTAACTATCTAGAACCTATAGAATTTAGCTGATATCAAATTTGAGCTGAAGTGATTAACTGGTTAGTGATTTTTCTGAATGAATTTCTAAATCAACTTTATGATCTCTATTTACTTAACATGAACATGGCAAATAACTAGCTACTGCTCTGATATTAATGAATGATTAGTCTGCAAATTCCAGCTTTATCCACAGTGTTTACTGACCTCATACAGAACTTCACCTTCTGCTATTTGTTCTTTGATTCAAAAATCCTTACCATTTTCTTCTGCCCTTTATAAAATTCCATTGCATTTATCATCCTGTGTAATTAAAATTTAGATAAGTTTACTAAAATTGCAGATTGGGGCTCATTGAGTTTTGTTTATCATGGGTCCATACTCTGAGCATGTAATAAACTGGTTTTTCTTCCAGAGTTCTACGTCTTAATATATTTTAGGGTTTTTTTTTTGTTTGTTTGTTTTAATTGGCAGCAGTACTTAAAAATGAATCTGTGGACAACTTTTTATGGCAGTTATTTTGGTGTCTTAGTTTCATATAAATAAGAATACCAGTGGAGCATCCAAAAACATAGTGGAGAGTTGGAACGTACTCTTCCCCTTCCCACCCTCATTCCATGTTGTTCAGTCATTTTTTTCTTTTTTTTTAATATTACATTATTTTAAAAAATGTATTTTTAATTTTCAACGTTTACTTCCACAGAATTTTGAGTTCTAAATTTTCTCATGTCTCCCTTCTCCCTACCCCATAACAGCGTGCATTCTGATTACCCCTTCCCCTAATCTGCCCTCCTTTCTATTACCTCTCCCCCTTTCTCTCCTCCCTTTCCCCTTCCATTTTCCTATAGGTTAAGATAGACTTCTATACCTCATTGCCTGTGCATCTTATTTCAAAGTTGCATCAAAAAAAAAATATTAAACATTCTTTTTTAAAACCTTGAGTTCCAAATTCTCTCACTTCCTCCCTCCCCACCCACCCTTAATGAGAAGGCAAGCAGTATAATATAGGTTGTACATATGTAGTCATGCAAAACACTTCCCTAATAGTCATGTTGTGAAACACTAACTATATTTCCCTCCATCCTGTCCTGCCCTCTGTTCACTCTATTTTTTTCTTTGACCCTGCCCTTCCTCAAAAGTGTTTGTTTCTGATTACCCCCTCCCCCAATCTGCCTTCTTATCTATCACACACCCCTCCTTTCCCATTTCACCTTACTTTCCCTTAGGGTAAGATAAATTCCCATACCCAATTCAGTATGTATTCTCTCTTTAAGCCAATTCTGTTGAGAGTAAGGTTCACTCATTCCCTGTCACCTTTCCCCTCTTTTCCTCCACCTTAAAAGGTGTTTCTTGTCTCTTTTATGTGAGATAATTTACACCATACTACCTCTCCCTTTTCCTTCCCATTACATTTCTCACTCACCCCTTAATTTTTTTTTTCACATATCATCCTTTCATATTCAACTCCCTCTGGGCCCTCTGTGTGTGTGTGTGTGTGCGTGTGTGCATGCGTGCACATGCGTGTGTGGCTACACACATACCCATATACATATATACACATATATATATATACATATATACACACACACACACATCTATCTATCTATCTATCTATCTATCTATGCCCTCCAACTATCCTAATACTGACAAAGGTCTCATGAGTTACAAATATCATCTTTCCATGGAGGAGAGGAAACGGTTCAGTTTTAATAAGTCCTTTATTACTTCTCTTTATGTTTATCTTTTCATGCTTCTCTTGAGTCTTGTGTTTGAAAATCAATTTTTCTATTTAGCTCTAGTTTCTTAAGAATACATTAAATTCCTCTACATCACTGAATGTCCATTTTTCCCCTGAAGGATTATACTCAGTTTTATTGTATAGGTGATTCTTGGCTGCAATCCTAGTTCCTTTGACCTCTAGAATATCGTATTCCAAGCCCTCTAATCCCTCAAGGTAGAAGCTGCTAAATCTTGTACTATCCTGGATATATTTCCACAATGCTTGAACTGTTTCATTTTGGCTTCTTACAATATTTTCTCCTTCACCTGGGAACTCTGGAATTTGGCTGTAATATTCCTGGGAGTTTTCCTTTTGGGATTTCTTTCAGGAGGTGATCAGAAGATTCCTTCAATTTCTATTTTACCCTCTAGTTCTAGAATATCAGGACAGTTTTCCTTGATAATTTCTTGAAAGATGATGTCTAGGCTCCTTTTTTGATCATGTCTTTCAGGTAGTCCAATAATTTTAAGTTAGCTTTCCTGGATCTATTTTCCAAGTCAGTTGTGTTTCCAGTGAGATAATTCACATTGTATTATTTTTTTTCCATTCTTTTAGTTTTATTCTATAATTTCTTGATTTCTCATAGAGTCATTAGCTTCCATTTTCTCCGTTCTTATTTAAAAAAAATTCAATAAGTTTTTGGGCCTCCTTTTACATTTGGCAGATTCTTTTTTTGAAGACATTCTTCTCATCGTTGGCTTTTGAACCTCTTTTGCCATTGGTCTATTCTATTTTTTAAGGTGTTATTTTCTTCAGTATTTTTGGGGTCTCCTTTGGCCAGCTGTTGACTCATTTTTCATGATTTTCTTGCATCATTCTCATTCCTCTTTCTAGTTTTTCCTCTACTTCTCTTACTTGCTTTTCAAAATCCTTTTGGAGCTCTTCCATGGCCTGAAACCAATTCATATTTTTCTTGGAGGCTTTGAATGTAGCAGCTTTGACTTTGTTGTCTTCTTCTGATTGTATATTTTGATACTCCTTGTCATCAAAGTAAGACTCAATAGTGTTGAGTTTTTCCCCACTTTTTACTCATTTTTCTCAGCCAATTACTTGACAGTTTAACTCTTTGTTAATGTAGTGCTATGCTTCCAGTGTGTAGGATGTACTGTCTCAAGCTTCAGGGATTTGTCTTCGTGTTTTCAGAGATACTTCTAGTGACTTTTATATTTTCCGTTTTTCCAGAGTAGTATGATCTAAGGAGAGGTGTTTACTCCCCTCCTGGACTGGGCTCTGGTCTACGAGTGACCACAAGCACTCTTTTCTGCCTTGGAACTGTGAGGAGTATTCCCTCTCTATCGCTGCCACAAGCTCTGCTACTCCAGCCAACGTTTCTCCTTGGCCAGGACCACCTTCCAGGGCTGCAACCCAGATCCAAGTATGGGCAAAACGACAGAATTTTGCCTCAGTGTAAGTAAAGAGATCGTTCTAATCTCTTTCTGATCAGTTATTCTGTCCTCTTACAGTCTGTGGGCTGATAGCTCCAGCAGCCACCACTGCCCCCACCCTGGGCCTCTTCTAGGGCTGGGGCCTGACTATGCTCTTCTCTCACCCAGGTCTGACAGACCTTTCCTCCTGACCTTCTAGGTTGTCTTTGGTGTTTGTGGGTTGATAAGTCTGGAAACTTCTACAGCTGTCAGTGATTCAGTCCCCTGAGGCCTACTTGGGGTCTGCATGGGCCTGTTCTGTGCCAGTAGAGCCCACGCTGGACTGCACTACTCTCTCCCAGCCAAGTGCAGTAGACATTCCCTGTCCATCCTCCAGGTTATCTTGGGCTGAAAATGTGTTCCACTCTGTCTTTTTGTGGGTTCTGCTGCTCTAAATTTGTTTGGAGTCATTGTTACAGGTATTTGGAGGGGTTTGGGGGAGAGTTCCTGATTTTACTCCATCTTGGCTCTACCTCTCTGTTCAGTAATTTTTGCCATCATGTCTCACTCTGTATGACCGCATTTGGGGTTTTCTGGGCAATAATACTGGACTGGCTTGCTGTTTCGTCCTCCAACTCATTTTATAGATGAGGAAACTCTCGAAACAGGGTTAAGTTACTTGTGCAGGGTCACATAGCTAGAGGCTATGTTGAGGCCAGATTTGGGCTCATGAAGATGACTCTTCGTGACTCTTCGCTACCACTCTATCCACTGCCCTTTCTACACACACACACACACACACACACACACACACACACACACACACACACACACACACACTCACTCTCACATAAGTTTGTTCATGCTTAGGACTCTGAGAAAGAGATTATGCTAGAGCCATGTAGTCCCTGTCTGGGAACCACAAACATGATCATGTAGGTTGGAGTGAGCAACTCAGCTTAGAGATTAAAGTTGGGGACCTTTGCTAGGCCCTGGACTGTATGGGCATTGCTCTGCCAGTAATTCTATGATCTTACAAAAATATTTTCCTTTCCCTGGGCCTTAATTTTTCCTCTATAAAATGAGGGCCTTGGACAAGCTTGCCAAGATTCCTTCTAGCTTTAAAATGCTATGATTTCATAACTTTGTATCTGGCAGCCTAAATGGTACTTTCGTATTGAAGGACAATGTCATAAATATCTCTTGGACTCAAAATGAGGACTTGGATTTTAGTAATAGCTAAAGCAACACCACCACATTTTAAGGAAATTTAAAGTCTACAAAACACCTCACAATACTTTATCTCATCTGCATATCCCCAGACCTCTAGCAAGCAGAGAGAAGAACTATTTCCATTTAACAGAGAGGTCATAAATAAACTTTCCAGATGTGAACTAACTCAAGTTCACATAAAAACTTATTTAGTGGCGAAGTCCAGATGAGAAGCTAAGAACTCTGAGTTTAAATATAGTATTCTTTCCACAATATTATAGGACTTAAGGTCAATTTCAGTTCTGATTATTTATTTAAAAATTCTAGAGTGAAAGTTATTAATGTGTCCTTCTTTCTCAAATTACTGTGCATTTATTTCTCTGTGTACATGTATTGTGTCACCACCACCACCCCACCCTTTTAACAGATCCATGGGCCATTTTGAATTCACAACATAACAATAAAGTGGGACTAGCATGTGCTTAATAAAATTTTAGTGAAAATTTTAATTTAACTTTCTTTAATAATAATCCTACATATTCTAGATAGGATTAAAGGAGGAGACCAGAGGAGAATAGAAGGATGTGAGGATGAAAAGATGGTAGGAATGAATCTTGGAAAGTGCCCTGACATGTTATTACTCTGCCATAAACTCCCTTTTATATACCACATATATTATTTTCTTTTCCTTTAAATATAAAAAAATATGGGAAGCAAAAATGATAAAAAAAATAACCCTATATAACATAGATACAGGTGAATAAAAACTTATTTCTGTAAAAGAGTACAAAACACTTTCCTGGCAACAACACTATTATACGATGGTGGAGTTGGAAGAAATCTTAAATCTTAGAACATGACCGT
Source organism: Phascolarctos cinereus (assembly GCF_003287225.1). NCBI lineage: Eukaryota > Metazoa > Chordata > Mammalia > Diprotodontia > Phascolarctidae > Phascolarctos > Phascolarctos cinereus. The sequence continues at coordinate 66,939,000 of NW_027555625.1, forward strand.
ATAGAGTACTAGAGTGGGAAAGCATCTGAGATGACACAATGGAAAAGAAGACCTGGTGGCTAAGGTTGGATCTGCTACTTACTCCTTGTAAACTCTAAGGGTCTCAGTTTCCTCATCATTAAAAGGAGAACACTGGACCAGGGGACCACCGAACATCCTTATAGATATAAATGTTTGATCTGATGATTCTGGCGGAGACCTAGGACAGAACTAGGAAGGAACTTAGAGGTCAGATTGTAAAAACCAAATTCCATTTATAGGTAAGAAAACTAAGTGTAGTAGAAGACCTTGGTCTCTTCTAAGATATTTCAGAATAAACAACAACAACAACAGTGAAGGGTTAATTGTCTGGAGAAATACTGACCAGCTTTTGAATCAAACTTAACCTGACTTTAAATCCCAAAGTTTTCCATTTACTAGCTACATGACCTAGGGCAATTTATGATGCTTCCCTGGGACTCATTTTCCTGATACGTTGAATCAGAAATTGGGAACATACATTCTCCAAGATACCTTTCAACTCAAAGTCCATGATCCTAAGAATGCTCTTTGCTACGTTTTGGTAGGCATATGCATATTATTTTCCCAAAATTTAATCTCATTTTTTAAACAGAAGAATAATTATTTCAGATTTTTTTTCTCATTTCCATAGAATCTCAGGTTGGAAGGTATTTGAGATATGATCTAAACAAGAGTTGATTAAACTTTTCTTTTGTTTCATGGATCCCTTTGGCAGTTTGCTGATGTCTATGAACCCTTTCTCAGAAGAATATTTTTTTAAATCATATATATATATAGATAGATAGATAGATAGATAGATAGATAGATAGATATACGATATACATATATACATGTGTGTATAATTACAAAGAAAGCCAATTACATTGAAATATGCCTTTTTTTCAAAATGCACATGTGTGTATATGTATATACATATTCATAGACAGATAGTTCATGGACCTCAGATTAAGAATCAGTGATCTAAAATAACCACTACCAGAACAGAAATACCCTATATAAAATCTGAAAGTAAAGGTCTGGCAAAAGATCCTGAATCAAATATATTTGAGAAATAGAGGTTTAACAGGTGATATGTACCAAAGGTGTGAGAGAGCCAGCTCCCTCATGAAAGCAAATTGTTAAATTTTGAATGATAGCATTTACACCTCGGAAAGAAATCTGTAAATGTAAAATCAGGATTTGATTTATTCATTTGTTTGTTTGTTAAGTATTGTCTAAACTTAAGAAAGTGATGGAGAAAAATGTTAATGCTAAACTTATTTTTTTCATTAATATTCAATGTTTTCAGAGAACTAATTGTTAAACATTTACCAGCACATCCTATATGCAAATATCTTACTCCCAAAGTTTTCCATAGAAATGAAAAAGCTAGTTTCACTAGATAACTCTTTCTCAGAGGTACTCAAGCCTTTGTCCATGATTATCATAAGATAAATGGAGGCATTGTATACTTCTTGTCTCTGAACTTTTTAGTGTAGTTATCATTTGTAATAATACCACTGATGTTACGTAAGTTTCCATTAAATTACTGCATTACCAAGGGGGGAAAGTCAATGTTCTTCAATCAGAAATATGTCCAAGAATAAATAAATCTGTTTGTATATATGTGTATGTATATTTGTATCTCTATATATCTGTGTATTTATGTATGTGTATATTATATGTCAGTCATGCACATGTATGCATACATGTATGCATACATGTATCACTTATGTATGCACATATGGGTACATGAATATATACACATAGATATGTGCATGCATGTGTGCTTGCTCCATGTATATAAAATTTACAAGTTTATTTTAGTATCTTCTTCACTAATTAGCGGTTTATGATTTTTTAATTCCAAGCTAAGCCATCTAGAAGTGGAATATTCCTTTTTTTGAAGGGTGATGACATTTCAATCTAAGGTTGCCTGGATCATTTGAAAGAACAATAAGTGTTTAGTCTGGAGAAGACATGATGGCATGGTGGGGAATGGTGGTGTGAAACATGCTGACAGTTTCCAATACTGGAAGCAATATAATGGAGAAGAAGGATTAAGCTTGTTCTGCAGGGTTCTAAAGAACAAAAATAGGATAAATGGGTAGAAACAATGTGATAGATGTCCATTTAAAATGAATCAAACTTTATAATGATTATAATTCTCTACAAGCAGAATAGGTGGCTTTTGGAGATAATGAGTTCCCATACAGAGAGGTCTTCAAGGTCAGGCTTGATGACTTTCTTGGGAATATCATATATAGGATTTCTTTTTAGGCACAGTTTAGATTAAATGGACTATGAGATCACTTTCAACTCTAGCAAAGCTTCTCAGGGCAGGAACACACTTTCGCCCCCATTTTTTAGCTCCAGTTATTAGCACAGTGCCAGGTTTGTAGTAGGTATTTAATAAATGCTTATTGACTGCTAGTAATGCTACCTCAGTTCTGCTAAAAAGAAATAAAATGTCCCAAAATGATCAGTTTTCTTCTAGAAATAAGACACATGGTTTGGGTTGCAACCTCTGAAGTTTTCAGTGAAACACTTTGGCTTTAGAAATTTGATTGAAAACTATAATTGAGGCATAATATAATAATATTGGAGGATGGCAACTATTTGGTCATCTGAAATTTTCTAATATCAGCTGTATTTAAAACAATTCATTTCAATATACATTTATAAAGTACTTTACAATGTTCCAGGCACTGAGCTAAACCTTGGGGATACAGTGAGATAAAGAAAAACAATCCCTGTCCTCAAGGAGCCTGCAATCTCATGGAAGAAGATAAGACACAAAAAGTAGAAACACTGGGGAAGTGGGATAGAACGGGGAGGATTGAAACACCAGGATTATGTTGTTTCATAGAATTCAAACCAAGCAGAGCTGCAGGTGGAAGTGGAGAATGAGCTGTAAAAATCCAAATCCTGACGTTTATAAAAGGAAGCGTTGGGAGGAATTTAGTGTCCTACCTTCCGGCAATCCAATCCAAGGGGAAAGGAGGTTGAGGGAGTTGCGAAGATATTGAATATCTCAGGCTGAGTTAACTTCATGGAAATGAAATGATCTACTTATCATGGGAAGAGTATCTTGTTCCTTGCAGTTAAACCAAGAAAAGCTTAAGAAGAAATGTGGAACTTCTGCAGCAAGGTGGCTCAGTGGATAAAGCGCTGGACTTGGAATCAGGAAAACTCATTTTCCTGAGTTTACATGTGGCCTCCGACACTTCCTAGCTGTTTGACCCTGGGTGAGTCATTTAACCCTGTTTGCTTCAGTTTCTTCATCTGCAAAATGAGCTGGAGTCGGAAATGGCAAACTACTCCTGTATCTTTGCCAAGAAAAGCCAAAAATGAGGTCATTACTGAAATGACTGAAAAACAGGGGAAGGGTAACACCACTGTTCTGGACGTAATTCTGACCAAAAAAAAAAAGTGATGTAAGAAATGAAAGCAACTTTGAAACAAAGTAGTTAATTCATCTTCGAATTGGTGACAGGGATAAAAAATGTAGCTGGCCCTAATTTGACATGAAATGGGGTCTATGACAATATTTGAACTTTAGAGGTGGTACAGCAGAGTGCTGAACTTCATAGAATCCTAAGTTGGAATTCTGACTTCCCCTTGCTACCTGTGTGACTTTGGGAAAGGCATTAAGTATCCTTGGGTCTCAGTTTTCTTCATATGAAAAATGAAGGCAGTAGACTTGATTATTTCTAAAATCTCTTCAAGCTCTAGATCTTTGATTTTATTAGCTATGTTCTCATGAAGAGGTATTAGTCACATTGTGTTTTTACCTCAAAAGGAAGAACCAGAAGAAGTACATCAAAGTTATGTAAAGGAAGGTTGAGGGACTTTCATTGGAGAATCTCACATAAAAGTTTTATTAAGAAATTTTGGGGACATTGTCAAAAGACAATCCAGTTTAACTACAAGCTATATGCCTACAGCCAAGCCTATCAATTGATTGGGGGGGGGGGAAGAGTACAATACTTTTATTTTGAAATAAAATTTGGGGCAGCTAGGTGGCACAGTGGATAGAATGTTGACCCTGGAGTCAAGGAGAACCTGAGATCAAATATGGTCTCACTTAATAGCTGTATGGCCCTGGGCAAGTCACTTAAATAAGTGGAGTTGGAAATAAGCTGAGTATGAAAATGGCAAAACACTCCATTATCTTTGCCAAGAAAACCTCAAATGTGGGTCATGAAAAATTGGATATCACTAATCCACAAAAAAACCCCTTTTGTTTTGTGTGTACACATACACACTCACAAGAGTGTGTGTGTATATATACATATATATACATATAAGTATGCGTGTTACACATAAACATAGAGTATTGTCTAATAGTACTAGCACATATGCTGGCGTTGCTGAATATAGAAAGAAATCACAGTGTTGACCCCTAGCACAATGAAAATTAAGATCATTGTTCCCCCTGAACATAAGATTTCCATCTGAATTGGTGGCTTTTTTCTTGCTTATCTCTCCACCTTCCAGCAGATGTGGGTCAGTAAGCAATAAATATGTTGATGGAGAGAGAATAGATAGATAGATTTAGATTTTGATTTATCAGTGTCAGATAACACACTGCTTGGTCCTTTGAGCTATTCTTAAATTCTGGTTGTACTGATATTAGACGGACTATCCAGTTAACCTATTATATAACATATGTCTTGCTGTGGTCCCATCCAGTGCTGGAATACTTTGGTTCTATGGTTTCTTGAAAGACAGGCATTCTGTCTCTAGAAGGATATAAATATCTATCTTTAATAAACAAAGTTCGCTGACATTGACATATAGTACCTATCTTTGTTATAGTCTCATTATTTAAAGGTTGAAAGTTTCCATAAAATGGGGACGTATTTTTTTTCCATTATTTCAACCTAAGTATATATGAGTACACTCAATTTTCATGTAGGGCCTTAATACAAACTCACTGTATGAACTTTCTCAAAGCATTTCTCAATTTCAAGTGTCAATTTACTCACCTCAAAATGAGACAATTGAATAATGTTATCTAAATCACTTTTACTTCAATTTCCTAGGATTATAATTTATTCTAATAGATAATGGTGACTCCTAGAATTTAGATTATAATTTCTAAAATAAATTATTTTGAAAGTAACTGAAATCAATATGTTTGGAGTTGTCCTTTTCTGGTAGTCTACTTTTCAATATACTCTATTAGACTTCAAGATAGGTATGAAGATAGGTATCATGACTTATTAAAAGTCTTTATCTCCTCTACTCTAGAGCACTAATCAGTTAGTCTTTGAAAGTTTTCATTGCTGGAAAAAAAAAATTAGTGCACTATGGCCAACTTGGTGATGAATTTCTCTGGACCTAGCTAGGCTGGTCTAAAAACAATAGATATATATTTATTAAGTGGGTTGCTAATTAAAGCCTTTTGAGCTTAGTAAATTATGTCAAAGCTTGCACTCTGCCAACATTGTTTTTGAGCTGCCAGGTTCACCTCCCTGACATGGTGAGGCACTGAAACAGGACTAATTGATGTAGGAGAAAAGTTCTAGAAACTCACTCTGATACTCCGAACTCCTACAAAAGATACTCAGGACTATAATTGGAATTTTTCACTGAAAGTGTATTAATGAACATCCATTAAAATGAGATTGCTTGTGTTTGCAGCTGTTTCCAATTACATGATTATATCTTACAAAGTCAACAATTGGAGGCACGTTTTCAAAATGCATGGAAGAGAACAGCAAAACATACAACTGCAAAAAAGATGGCCATGCTCTGCCATGCTAAGAAAGCCTGAATGAGGCTGCAGACAATAGCCATTTAGGGAATTCATGCGGAACCATGTCCTTTAGCAGGACACTTATTCTAAATGATGGGATTCCTTGGAGGGCTTCTGTTGTCATATGGCTCTTTAAATTAACGATGGGTCAGCTTAATAAGCTCTCCAAAAGGTAGATCACAGAGATGAGAGTTTGACATTTCTTTTTGTTTTTATTAACCCTTCACTTTTCAAAAAAGATGTCCCCAACTCCCTGACAATCCTGGAGAGAGAGAGAGAGAGAGAGAGAGAGAGAGAGAGAGAGAGAGAGAGAGAGAGAGAGGCCTGCAGTACAAATTCATCATTAGTTTGTTGTTGTTTGTTTCTTTTTTCTCTTCATTTCTTCATGTCCTTTGGGCAAAGACAACAGTGCATCACATATCCCACATGGGCAGTGTGATAATAATAATAAGCAGAATTTATATCATTCTTTGAAGTTGATAATTTATATATATTATTTCATGAATCACACAATGACCCTATGAGATAGCTACTGTGGGCGTTATTAACATTTAGATAGATAGATAGATAGATAGATAGATAGATAGATAGATAGATATAGATACATAGATGAGGAAAGTGAAGGTCAGAGAAGTTAAGTGACTTGATCAGAGTTACATAGCTAGGAAGTATCAGACTGGATTTGAACCCAGGTCTTCATGACTCCAGTTTCAATGCTCTATTCACGAGTGAACATAGCCACTTATGCTCACATAGTATAGGAATGGCCTGCCAACATATCCCTCAGTTGTTCCTCCTCTCACTTCTCTGGGTCTTCATCTAAACTCTTTCCTATGCTTGGACTGTCTTTCCGCATCCCCTTTTATTTTATGATTATCAGTTAAAGCCAAACTAAAAAACAACAACAATAATAAAATCTCATCCATGAAGCTTTCCCTGATACCCTTATGACACTTTTAAACCCTTCCCATCTTCCCTCAGCCTTCACAGAATTGAGCTTATACCTTCTTAATGCATTCATCATAGGTTACAATGGATTATCTGTGTAGGTGTCATATTCAGAGAGTCAATAATTATTTATGAAATACCTACTGTATGCATAGTACTGTGATAAGCATTAGGGTTACAAGGAAAGACAAAGTTGACATTCCTAATAGGGTAGACAATATATTAAAAATGAATATTGTATAGTAAATGAAAGATAGTTTCAGAGGAAAAATGCTAGCAGTGGGAAGGACAAGGGAAGGCCTACCGCAGAAATTGCGATTTGGGTTGGATCCTGAAGAAAGCCAGGAATTCATTCAGGCATGGGGAATTCAACAACTTTTAGATAACACGTGGTATCTACACTTACGGTGTTTACAGATTAGTGATAAACAAGAAGAAGACACAGGTAACCCTAGATGGTATGAAAACTGAATTAGGGAGGGGAAGAATAAAGTGCTATATGAAGTTAGAGGGAGAAGCTTGCAAATAGCCTTTACAGAATTCCTACAACTATCACATTCTCCTCTTTCCAGTGGATCCTTCTTGGTTTCTCAGTCAAGGCACAAAGTAGTAGACTGTATGGACAAGAGTAATGAACTGTTTTCATCTGACCCAGGATGTAATGACTTCTAAGTTCTCTCCTAGAGCTTATGTTGGGTCTTCTGTCCTATTCCATGGTTCTAGGTGACAGAGTATCTCCCAGATCCAGGAAACGGTCAAGTAACTCTTCAGTAACTTACCGGACTACAGAAGACTGAATTTTCTAAACTTTACATCTCCTTCACTACCGAGATCAATGCTATGCAAGGTTTAGGTAGTCAATAAGAATTTGCTGAATTTAATTTAATATAGCACAGCATACTCCTGGATGTGCCATAGCTTTACCATATTATATGCGGTTTCCACTTTCTAGTTTCATGATCTATTTAAAGATCATTAAGGAGAGGAAGAAATTCTGAAGTGAAATGGCCAAATATGAAATGTAGACTCTGAAGGTGGTGGGTGAGAATGGTAGAGGTGGTGATGCAGTGTGGTTTAGTGAAAAGAGCCCTGGACTGGGTTTCAGAAATCCTAGCTTTGGATCCTAGCATTGACCTTAGGCAATATTCTTCTCAACTGATCACAGTTTTCATCACCTGTTAAATAAATATGTTTCATTTTACCTACCATGTACTTGATTGATAATGAAATGAAAGTCCTCTGCATTGAATGAGGCCCAATGCCTTTAGAAATTTTGAAGTCTAGTGGTAGGCACTTAAGACAAAATGATCACTAAAGTCCCACACAAGAGAAAATTGATGATAGCACCTTTTCTGGGCTACCTCCCCAAATCAACACTCACAGATTTATAATTTGGGTTGCCGTGGGTGTCAGCTAATTGCGTAGACACAGTTAGCTCAAAGCAAAACTGTTTCCTAAGATGGCATAATAGGAACAATAGCTATAAAGACTATTTCCACCATGTACCATAAAACTATTGTATACTACCTAAGAAATAGAGACAGTGTCTATAGGAAGAGGGGTACAGACTTAGGTTACACTTGTAGTGATGTATCCATGTAGCCAAGACAACTCCTTCCTCTAGAACTGTGGCGTCTGATGCCAACCCAATGCAATCCAATCATCCTTTATTAAGTGTATACTATGTGGCAGGTGCTATGTATGTAAACTCTTGAGATATAATTATCAAAAAGGAAAGGCAGGCCCTGCTCTAAAAAGAGCTTACAATCTAAGGGGAGGGAGACAATACAGAAAAGGAAGCAGGAAAGTGGGGAGATGCCAGAGAGTACCTGAAATGTGGGCAACTTGTTCTGTGGAGATGAAATCAGTCAGAACAGCAGATGTAAAGAATAATTTCTTCCCTCTGCAAAGGAAGGCATTAGAAAGAGTTTGGTACTTCCCCTCAGAGGAGACATAAGGCTGAGGGATGTGGTGTCTTTCAAGGCTTGAGTTAGCATGATGCTTTCATTTCTTATGGTATCCCCACACTTCTCCCCACTAGATGCAGCGCCTGTACTAGGTGGATCTCGCTGCTGGGCTCCGTGGATCTGCTAAACTCTCTTTTGACAGAGTTATTGCTCTCTGTAATGTGGTCAGCTCTCTCTTTTGCTGCCAAATGCCAAATTCCTGGAAGCTGCTTGCTTTTCCTCCATTTTCTCTATCTCTTCTCCCTGCAGAATGTGATGTGTTCTACTGAGCAAGTGGCTCTGCAGCAAGAAATTATGAACGAAGGGTAATGGGGAGGAAAGAAAATAACCTCCCACCCTGCTGATCTTTGCTAGAGGTGTGAGTCTCACACTATGAAAGTGCTCCATATTTCAGATGATTTGATTGGACTCACACTGGGGCTTCCAGACCTACCTTTTCAGTACTTCATCTATCTTTAACTAGTCAATGGCCAGGTGACTTCCAATTCCACTAGGAAAATATCCCAGTGCATTAGCAGAAATGAGGGAGACAATACTGCAGGGGCCCCCAGGCAGACAAACACCCTGCAGCACCCATCTAAAAGGAGCTGAAGAAAGCTAAAGGAAAGGAAAGGCAGGCAAACTAGAATTGCGTGAAAGTTCCAGCCTTGCTGATTCCAGCCCAGCATGAGGGAAGCGCCAGAACCTACAGCCTCCAATTGCCAACATAAGAGGCTCCAGCACGCAAAGCCAGTGACAAGACCTAGGCTCCCAACACAAGAAGCTTGGGCCAGCGCCCTCTGTTCCCCAGCAGGAAAGCTCAATCTCTTTAATGGCCAGGGAACAAAGAAACACCATGAGTAAAAAGAAATGTACCATAGATTCATATTATGAGAAGTGTGAAGATCAAGACAGAAATTCTGAAGAGGACAATATTGTCAACAAACCCACATTTGCAGTAACAAAAGGGAATATGAACTGGTCTGAAGCCCAAAAAGCCTTCTTAGAAGAGCTGAAGAAAGATTTTAATAGTCAAATGAGAGAGGTAAAAGAGTCTTTCAAAAATACAATTGGCCAGATGGAAAAAAAAATACACTGAAGAAAACAAGTCCCTAAAAAACACAATTGGCCAATTGGAGAAGGAAGGACAAAAACTAACAGAAAGCAGTGATGCAGAGAACCTGGAGCAGGCCTCAGAGGACTGAATCTTGGGCAGCTGTGGAGGTTTCCAGACTCCTAATCCACTAATGCCAAAGACAATTTAGAAGGTCAGCAGGGAAGAGTTGTTTCTCCAGTGCTGAGACAGAAAGGCAAGGTCTCAGCTCCATTCCCCAAGAGCATAGACCTGGGGGAGGCAGCTGCTTCCCACACTTCTGGCCCATAGACTGAGAGGGAATCCAGTGGCTGATCAGAGAGGGATTGCAGGGATCTCTTTGCCACTGCTGAGGCAGGAATCTCTTGCTTTGCTAGTGTTTGGATCTGGGTCACAGTTCTGGACAGGGTTTCTGGGGTGAGGAGGAATGCTGGTGCAGTGGAGCTTGTAGTGGCTGTGGACAGGAAACCTTCCTGGCAGTTCCAGGACAGAAATGAGTATTTGTGGTCACAGGCAAGGAAAGGAGTAAACACCTCGCCCCTTATCATACCACCTTGGAAGAACTGAAAATATACAGGTCCCTACAAGTATCTCTGAAAACAGCTGTACAAACCCCCAAACCTTGGGACAGTACACTCTCCACAGTGGAAGCAGATTCCAACCTTAACAAAGAGTTTAAAACTCAAGTAATTGGCTGGGATCATGAGCAAGCAGCACAAAAAGAATGAGACTATATTGTCTTACTTTGGTGACAAAGAAGATCAAAATATACAGCCAGAAGAAGACAAAAAAGTCAAAGCTCCTACATCCAAAGCCTCCAAGAAAAATATGAATCAGTCCCAAGCCTTGGAAGAGCTCAAAGGGGATGTTGAGAAGCAAGTAAGGGAAGTAGAGGAAAAACTGGGAAGAGAAATGAGAGTGATACAAGAAAATCATGAAAAACAAGTCAACAGCTTGCTAAAGGAGACCCAAAAAATACTGAAGAAAATAACACCTTAAAAAACAGCCTAACCCAAATGGCAAAAGAGATCCAAAAAGCCAATGAGGAGAAAATGCCTAAAAAGAAAAATTGGCCAAATGGAAAAGGAAGTCCAAAAGATTACTGAAGAAAATACTTCCTTAAAAATTAGAATAGCAATTGGAAGCTAGTGATTTTATGAGAAATCAAGACACTGTAAAACAAATCCAAAAGAATGAAAAATTAGAAAACAATGTGAAATATCTCATTGGAAAAACAACTGACCTGGAAAATAGATCCAGGAGAGAGAATTTAAAAATTATTGGACTATCTGAAAGCCATGATCAAAAAAAGAGCCTAGACATCATCTTTCAAGAAATTATCAAGGAAAACTGCCCCAATATATTAGAACCAGAGGGCAATATAGAAATTGAAAGAATCACAGATCTCCTCCTGAAAGAGATCCCCAAAGGCAAACTCCTAGGAGTATTATAGCCAAATTCCAGAGTTCCCAGGTCAAGGAGAAAATATTACAAGCTGCCAGAAGGAAACAATTCAAGTACTGTGGAAACACAATCAGGATAACACAAGATTTAGCAGCTTCTACATTAAAGGACCACAGGGCATGGAATATAATATTCCTGGAGGGCAAAGGAGATAGGATTACAACCAAGAATCACCTACCCAGCAAAACTGAGTATAATCCTTCAGGGGAAAAAATGGTCATTCAGTGAAATAGAGGACTTTCAAGCATTCTTGATGAAAAGACCAGAGCTGAATAGAAAATTTGACTTTCATATACAGGACTCAAATGGAACATGAAGAGGTAAACAGGAAAGAGAAATCATAAGAGACTTATTAAGATTGAACTGTTTACATTCCTGCATGGAAAGATGATATTTATAACTCATGAGACCTTTGCCAGTATTAGGGTAGTTGGAGGAAAAAATTATATGTATGTATATAGATAGATAGATAGATAGATAGAGGGCACAGGGTGAGTTGAAGATTAAGGGGTAGTATCTGGAGAATAAAATTAAGGGATGAGGGAAGATTATACTCGGAGAAGAAGAAAGGGAGAGGTAGAATAGGGTAAATTATCTCACACACACACACACAAAACCCCCAAACAAACAGAAAAGTCTCTTATACTGGAGGGGAAACCGGGGAAGGTGAGAGGGAATGAGTGAATCCTATTCTCATAGGATTTGGTGTAAGGAGGGAATAACATACCATTCAGTTGGGTATGGAAATCTGTCTTACCCTACAGGAAAATAGGGAGAGAAGGAGACAAGAGAGCAGGGGGATTATAGATAGGAGGGCAGATTGGGAAAGGGGGTAATCAGAAGTAAATATTTCTGAGGAGGGACATGGTCAAAAGAAATAACAGAATAAATGGGAGGGCAGGACAGCATTAAGGTAAATAGAGTTAGTTTCTCACAACATGTCTACTATGGACATGTTTTGCATAACTGCACATGTACAAGCTATATTGAGTTGCTTGCCTTTTCAATGAGGGTAGGTGGGGAGGGAGGAAGAGAGAAAATTTGAAATAAAGTTTTAAAAACATATGTTTTAAAAAATGTTCTCACATGCTACTGGTAAATAAGAAATACAGGAAATGGAGTGCAGAAGTCTGTCCTGCCCTACAGGAAAACAGAAGGGGAAGGGGATAAGAGAAGGGGGGAGAGATAGAGAGAGGACAGACTAGGGGAAGGGATATTCAGAATGCATGCCATCTTGGGTGGGGGGAGGAGTGAGATGGGGTGAAAATTTGGACCTCAAAAATTTGTGGAAGTGAATGTTGAAAACTATAAATAAATAAATTTATATTCAAAATGTACTGAGAAAGGAGGAGGCAGGCAAGGGTAAATTACATTACAGGAAAAGACACAAAATGCTATTACAGCAGAGGGAAATAAGGGGGGGGAGCATTATTTGAACCTTACTCTCATCAGATTTGGCTCAAGAAGGGCATAACATAATCAGATAGGTATAGAAATCTAACTTGCCCTATAGGCAGTAGGAGGGAAAAGGGGAAAGAAAAGGGAGGGGGAAAAGGGAGGGGGAAGAAGGGAGGGAAGAAGCAGTAAGAGTAAAGGGGAAGAAAAGGGAAAGGGATAATAAAAGGGAGGAGGGACTGAAGGAGGCAGTGATCAAAAGCAAAGCACTAGTGAAGGGGGGAAAGGAAAAAGGAAAAAGAAAAGCATAAATGGGGGAAAGGATGGAGAAAAAGACACAGATAGTAATCATAACTGTGAATGTGAATGGGATGAACTCTCCCATAAAAGAAACGGAATGCAGAATGGATTAAAAACCATAATCCTACAATATGTTGTTTACAGGAAACACATTTGAAAAAGAGTGACACATACAGGGTAAAGGTAAAAGGCTGGAGCAGAATATATTATGCTTCAGCTGAAGTAAAAAAAGCAGGGGTAGCAATCCTGAGACAAAGCAAAAGCAAAAATAGATCTAATCAAAAGAGATAAGGAAGGAAACTACATCCTGCTAAAAGGCACCATAGACAATGAAGTAATATCATTACTAAATATATGCACCAAATGGTATAGCATCCAAATTCTTAGAGGAGAAGTTCAGGGAGTTACAGGAAGAAATAGACAGCAAAACTATACTAGTGGGGGACCTGAACCTCACCCTCTCTGCACTAGATAAATCTAACCACAAAATAAACAAGAAAGAAGTTAAGGAGGTGAATAGAACATTAGAAAAGTTAGGTATGATAGACCTCTGGAGAAAACTGAATGGGGATAGAAAGGAATATACTTTTTTCTCAGTACATGGCACATACACAAAAATTGACCATGTACTAGGGCATAAAAACCTCACAATCCAATGCAGAAAGGCAGAAATATTAAATGCATCCTTTTCAGATCACAATAAAAATATATGTAATAAAGGGCCATGGAAAGATAGACTAAAAATAATTGGAAACTAAATAATCTAATCCTAAAAAATGATTGGGTCAAAACAAATCATAGAAACAATCAATAACTTCATTCAAGAGAATGACAATAATGAGACAACATACCAAAACTTATGGGATGCAGCAAAAGCAGTTCTTAGGGGAAGTTTTATATCTCTAAATGCTTACATAAATAAAATAGAGAAAGAGGAGATTAATGAATTGGGCATACAACTAAAAAAACTAGAAAAAGAACAACTTAAAAATCCTCAACTAAACACAAATTAGAAATATTGAAAACCAAAGAAAAAATTAATAAAATTGAAATTAAGAAAACTATTGAACTAATAAATAAAACTAAGAGCTGGTTTTATGAAAAAACAATAAAATAGATAAACCTTTGGTTAATTTAATTAAAAAAAGAAAGAAGAAAACCAAATTACTAGTATCAAGAATGAAAAGGAAGCTACCACCAAGGAAGAGGAAATTAAAACAATAATTAGGAATTATTTTGCCCAACTATATGCCAACAAATTTGACAATCTTAGTGAAATGGATACATATTTACAAAAATATAAATTGCCCAGATTAACTGAAGAGGAAGTAAAATACTTAAATAACCCCATCTCAGAAAAAGAAATTGAACAAGCCATTGATGAACTCCCTAGGAAAAAATCTCCAGGGCCAGATGGATTTACATGCGAATTCTATCAAACATTTAAAGAACAATTAATTCCAATACTATATAGACTATTTGGGAAAATAGGTGAAGAAGGAGTCTTACCAAATTCTTTTTATGATACAAATATGGTGTTGATACCTAAACCAGGAAGAGTCAAAATAGAGAAAGAAAATTATAGACCAATTTCTCTAATGAATATAGATGCAAAAATTTTAAACAAAATACTAGCAAGTAGATTGCAGCAACTTATCACAAGAATAATACACTATGACCAGGTAGGATTTATACCAGGAATGCAGGGTTGGTTCAATATTAGGAAAACTATCAGCATCATTGAGCATATCAACACAAAACCAACAGAAAACATGATCATCTCAATAGATGCAGAAAAAGCTTTTGATAAAATACAACACCATTCCTATTAAAAACACTAGAAAGCATAGGTATAAATGGAGTCTTCCTTAAAATAATAAATAGCATCTATCTAAAACCTTCAGCAAGCATTATATGTAATGGGGACAGGCTAGAAGCATTTCCAATAAGATCGGGGGTGAAACAAGGATGTCCATTATCACCACTGTTATTCAATATTGTACTGGAAATGTTAGCTTTAGCAATAAGAGAAGAAAAAGAAATTGAAGGCATTAGAATAGGCAAAGAAGAAACAAAGCTATCACTCTTTGCAGATGACATGATGATATACTTAGAGAATCCTAGAGAATCAAGTAAAAAACTACTTGAAATAATAAACAACTTTAGCAAAGTTGCAGGCTATAAAATAAACCCACATAAATCATCAGCATTTCTATATATTACCAACAAAGCCCAACAGCAAGAGATAGAAAGAGAAATCCCATTTAAACTTACTGTAGACATTATAAAATATTTAGGAGTCTACCTCCTGAAACAAACCCAGGAACTCTATGAACACAATTACAAAACACTTTTCACACAAATAAAATCAGATCTAAATAATTGGAAAAATCAGTTGCTTATGGGTAGGCTGAGCTAATATAATAAAAATGACAATCCTACCTAAGCTAATTTACTTATTCAGTGCCATACCAATCAAACTACCAAAAATTATTTTATAGAGTTAGAAAAAATAATAAAAGATTCATTTGGAAAAACAAAAGGTCCAGAATATCAAAGGAACTAATGAAAAGAAATGCAG
The DNA here is from genome assembly GCF_003287225.1 of Phascolarctos cinereus. NCBI lineage: Eukaryota > Metazoa > Chordata > Mammalia > Diprotodontia > Phascolarctidae > Phascolarctos > Phascolarctos cinereus. Next base: position 66,954,491 of record NW_027555625.1, read on the forward strand.
GGGAAGGTGGCCTAGCAATTCCAGATCTTAAATTGTATTATAAAGCAGCAATCATCAAAACTGCTTGGTACTGGCTAAGAAATAGGGAGGTGGATCAGTGGAATAGGTTAAATATGCAAGACACAGTAGTCAATGACTATAGTAATCTATTATTTGATAAACCCAAAGACCCCAGCTTCTGGGATAAGAACCCACTTTGAAAAAAATGCTGGGAAAACTGGAAAAGAGTATGGCAGAAACTAGGCATAGACCCAAATCTCACACCATATACCAAAATAAAGTCAAAATGGGTTCATGACTTAGATATAAAGGCTGATACCATAAGTAAACTGGGAGAACAAGGAATAGTTTACCTATCAGATCTATGGAGAACAGAAGAATTCATGACCAAACAGGAGATAGAGAACATTATGAAAAGCAAAATGGATAATTTTGATTACATTAAATTGAAAAGTTTTTGCACAAACAAAGCCAATGCAACTAAGATTAGAAGGAAGGTAGAAAATTGGGAAAGAATTTTTACAACCAGTCTCTCTGATAAAGGCCTCATTTCTAAAATATTAGAGAATTAAGACAAATTTATAAGAACACAAGCCATTCCCCAATTGATAAATGGTCAAAGGATATGAACAGACAGTTCTCAGATGAAGAAATTAAAGCCATCTATAGTCATATGAAAAAATGCTCTAAATCATTATTGATTAGAGAAATGCAAATCAAAACAACTCTGAGGTACCACATCACACCTATCAGATTGGCCAACATGACAAAACAGGAAAATGATAAATGTTGGAGAAGATGTGGGAAAATTGGAACACTAATACATTGTTGGTGGAGTTGTGAAATGATCCAACCATTTTGGAGAACAATTTGGAACTATGCCCAAAGGGCTACAAAAATGTGCATACCCTTTGATCCAGCAATAGCACTTCTAGGGCTATATCCCAAAGAGATCAAACAAATGGGAAAAGGACCCACATGTACAAAAATATTCATAGCAGCTCTTTTTGTGGTGGCAAAGAATTGGAAATTGAGAGGATGCCCATCAATTGGGGAATGGCTGAGCAAGTTGTGGTATATGAATGTAATGGAATACTATTGTGCTATAAGAAATGATGAACAGGCTGACTTCAGAAAAACCTGGAAAGACTTATATGGTCTGATGCTGAGTGAAGTGAGCAGAACCAAGAGGACTTTGTACACAATAACAGCCATGTTATGCGATGACTAATATTGTTAAACTGAACCCTTCTCAGCATTACAAGGATCTAAGACATCTCCAGAGGCCTCAGGATGGAAAATGCTGTCCACATCCAAAGAAAGAACTAGGGAAGTTGAATCGCTATCACTTATTTTTACCTTCTGTTGAGTTTTGTTTCATCTTTCTGATGGTTCCTCCTATTGGTTTTAGTTTTTGCTTACAACTTTACTAATGTGAAAATATGTTTAATAGGAATGTAAATGTAGAGACTATATCAGATTTTTTGCCATCTCAGGGAGAGCAGGGAGGAGGAAAGGGGAGAAAAATTTCAAGTCAAAAGCATGTGGAAGTGATTGTTTATAAATCAAAATAAATTAATAAAATTTAAAAAAAGACATTATTAAAAAGAAAAACTTCGCATTTCATAAAGGAAAAGATAGTACCTTGCACTTTTTTTTTAAACATACTAGCCCTTGGTTACCTCTGTGCTGTCTGTGCCTCACCTTCTGTAATTACATTAACTGATATAATTCCATTAAATTTGAAATAAATTGTTGTCTCCAATTCAGATTGATAATCTTAGATTGATAGGGTTTGCGTGGGAGAGGAGATGAAGGTTCAGAGAGAGCTGTCAGGGAGATGATCACAATCCCAGTCTTCAAGTACATACAAGAGATATCATCATGGAAGAGAGAGATTGGTCTTGTTTTTCTGATTCCCTGAGGGCAGAACTAGGAACAAAATGTGGAATTTAGAAAAATTCAGATTTCTGCTTTTTAGAAAGAAATAAGAAATGGGTCGAAAAACGTAGAGTTCTACCAGGGTGTAAGTGGTGGTTAGTGGTATAGTTATAGTGAATTCCTAATCACTATCAGGTTTCAAGTGGGTCTTGTCATAGAGGAAATTTTCTTGTAGGGATAACACAAGGAGACCTCTGAGGAGCTGTCCAACCTGATAGACCTTGAGCATTCTTTGATTCTGGAAATTAAATTAGGAAAAAAAATAAGAAAAATAAATTTAAACTGAATTATTTGACTGGGTAGTATAAAATCAAGAATTCCATATGGGCCTAGATATTCAGGGTAGCAGTGTTGATGAGCCTGTTAGTTATTTTAAGTGTCGTACAATTTATTTTTCTTTTTCTTGTGGTGTGGTTAAGTTTTTCTCTGTCCCAAAAGATGGAATTATTGCAAAGATAAAGTCATGGATCCATTCATACATTAACATTATATTTGCAGCAATAAATAGGCAGTCCATTGTTGAGGCAAACACTGAATTAAATAAATTAGAAGTGGGAGGGACTGTGGAGATACAAATTGAGTATCACTGAGCTTAAACCATCTCCCCTTTGTCTGTATGATCAGCAAAAGGGCTCATAAAACTTGCACTTATATAACCCCTTGAAGTTTGCAAGGTGCTTTTGTAGATGTTTCTCATTTAATCAACACCAGCCCAGTGAGATCAGTGCCATTGTTATCCTCATTTTCCAGATGAGGAAACTGATACTGAGAGCAATAAAGTCACTTCTCTAGGGTCCAAGGCACAATTTTTAACTAGGGTTTTACTATCTCTAAGTCCACTACTCAATTTACTATGCCTCTTAACTGACTAAAGTAAGTAACTCAATTCCCTATTGCTGACATAGTGATTAAAAATTGGAAGGGACTTTAGACTTTAGTCCAGCCATTTCATTTTATAGGCAATGGCATTTAAAGAGATAAAATCATTTGCTCAAGGTCATTCAGGTAGTCAGAGTGTGTGTGTGTGTGTGTGTGTGTGTGTGTGTGTGTGTGTAAAACATGCCTGGTCATATAGTCAGAGTAAGTGGTCCATATCTTACTGCTGATGCTTATTATCTGTGTTATCTCAGACAAGTTATATGACCTGTCTTGGCTTCATTTTCCTCAACTGGAAAATGAATAGATTGGAATACCTGGTCTTTAAAGTCCCTTTCAGATTACATCTCTAAGAAGTGGAGTAGGGGTAGCCAGGTGGTACAGTGGATAGAGTACCGGCACTGAAGTCATGAAGACCTGAATTCAAATCCGGCATCAGACCAAATACTTGACACTTATTAGCTATGTGACCCTGGGTAAGTTATATCTCCAATTGCCTACAAAAAAAAAAAAGGGGGGGGGGAGTCAGAGTTCTAAAGGTTCTCTGACGACCAATCCAGTGCCCTTTTAACTCCACCATGCTGTCCCTTAAATGGTATCTAATAGTATCCACTCTTTCAAGGTTATCTTTACTTCTTTGCTTACTTTTCAACCCTAACAGACTCCTTAGGGTCACAAACAAAAGCATATGATGTAACGCAAGTGACTTCCCTAGAACTAAAGTCTGAGAAGGATGGGAGTCTAATGAGTGCTATTTTCAGGCCGTTCTTGGATATTTCTTCAAATGGCCCAACTTTTCTTCATTTATCAGCGGGCAGATCTCCTAAGGACTTTTTCTCCATCATGCCCCAGAAAACTCTTCTATCATGGGAGATCACTTGAATATTGGAACTGATTCCTCAGAAGTACCCTTAGCCCCAGCATCCCCTCCCTCTGATTGGATGGCTTCTCTCAGTGCCTGCGTTTAAGGAGTGTGCCTGGGTCAGCTAGCTCTTCATTTCTCATCAGGTTATAATATAGACTCTTCCATTATGCTCCTGTAGTGAATGCATTCCCCTGGCCCCTTTGCAGCTTTCTTTTGGATGTCTTCTGCCCCTATTAGAATGTCAGCTCCTTGAGGGTAGAGACTGTCATTTTTTTTTTTAATCATGGTTGTATTCTCCACTCTTAGTACAGCTCCTGATACATAGTAAGTCCTTCATAAGTGCTGGTTGACTGACTCAGTGATCCTAAAGACATAAGGAGTGGTTGTGAGCAGATGGTTTGGCTGGCCACTGAGGGACCTTCATCCTGGCATCCACCCTGTTGGTGTGTTTTATTCCCATACCATACACAAGAGAGACAATCATGGAGGAGAGAGATTGGTCTGTGTCAATCCAAGCTTCTTCACTGGCTTGTGTCAGAGGGTATTATCTTCTTTCATCTGCTTTGTGGAAGCAATAGCTGCTCCCTTTCTTCATATTTCCCTTTAGTATGTTTACAGAGGCTGTACAGGCTTCCTATCATTTTCCCCCTCTATTTGAGGAATACTAGCCTGCCACTAATTAGCCATCTTGTAATGCATGAAATAAAGACTTCTGAACTTGTAACCAAGCATGCCTGTGTTCAAAACCAAGCTTTATCCTTTATTATCTGTGTGATCTTGGGTAGAACATGTTTCCTCAATGGGCCTCAGTTTACTCACCAGTAAAATGAAGGGGCTGGATTAGATGACATCTAAGCCTTCTTCTAGAGCTAAATCTGTTGCTCTATACCCATTCATAACAATATCTTTGTTGCCTCATGGTATCTATTTACCCTACCTTCACTGGTTCAGTTGCTGACAATCATCACACTGCTTTCTTGGTACCTTCTCAAATAATGGAAGAGATAATTGACATGAAGCAAGATTCTTTTTTTTATATATATTTATTTTAATTTATCAACAATCACTTCCATAAGCTTTTGAATTTTAAGTTTTTCTCCCCCTTCCTCCCTATTTCCTTCTCCAAGCTGGCATGCAACATAAAATAGGCTATGCATATACATTCCTATTAAACATATTTTCACATTAGTGATTTTGTAAGTAAGAATTAGAACCAATAGGAGGAACCACCAGAAAGAGGAAACAAAACAGAAGAGAAGAAAAAAATAGTAAATAGCATGCTTTGATCTGCATTCAAACTCCATAGTTATTTCTTTGGACGTGGATAGCATTTTCCATCATTAGGCTTTTGGAGATGGCTTTGATCCTTGTATTACTGAGAGGGATTAAGTCTATCAAAGTCAGTCATCACCCAATGTGGCTGTTACTATGTACAACATTCTCCTGGTTCTGCTCACTTCACTCAGCATCAAACCATACAAGTCTCTCCAGGTTTATCTGAAGTCTGCCTGTTCATCATTTCTTATAGCACAATAGTATTCCATTATATTCATTTATCACCTTCATAATTATGATTACTGTCTGTGTCTTTCTCTCCATCCTTCCCTCCTCCCATTTATGTTTTTCTTTCTCCTTTCCCCTCCTCACTAATGTTTTGTTTTTGACCCCCGCCTCCCTCAGTCCCACCTCCCTTCTATTAACCCTTTCCCTTTTCTTTCCCCTTTTCCCTCCTACTGCCTATAAGGCATGTTAGATTTCTATGCCTAACTGGTTATGTTATTCCCTTCTTAAGCCAAATCTGATGACAGTAAGGTTCAAAAAATGCTCATCTCCCTCCCTCCTTTCCCTCTGCTGTAATAGGTTTTTGTGTCTTTTCCTGTGATATAATTTACCCTTGTCTGCCTCCTCCTTTCCTTTTCTCTCAGTACATTTTATTAGATCAGATTAATTCATTTACTTGGATCCATTTAACCCACTTGATTAGATTTTTTTTCATCATTACATCAAAGTCAATTTATACCCATCCCCTTTATGTATACCCATTTAATGTGGTGTAGTAACAATACAGTTCTCAAGGGTTACAAGTGTCATCTTCCCTTGTAGGGATGTAAACAATTTGACCTTACTAATGACATGTTTCTTTTCTATCCCTTTTACCTTTTTATGTCTCTCTTGAGTCTTGTATTTGAAGATCAAATTTTCTGTTGAGCTCTGGTCTTTTTATACGGAAGGTATGGAAGTCCCCTATTTCATTGAATATCCATCTCCTCCCCTGAAAAATCATGCTCATTTTTGCTGGGTAGTTGATCCTTTATTGTAATCCAAGCTCTTTTGCCTTATGGAATATCATATTCCACTCCCTACAGTCTTTTAATGTAGAAGCTGCAAGGTCCTGTGTAATCCTGACTGTGGTTCCATGATATTTAAATTGTTTCTTTCTGGCCATTTGCAGTATTTTTCTTTGACCTGGTAATTTTGGAATTTGACTACTATATTCCTTGGTGTTTTCAATTTGGGAGCTCTTTCAGGAGGTGATCAGTGGATTCTTTATATGGTTATTTTACTCTCTGATTCTAGGACCTCAGGGCAGTTTTCCTTTATGATTTCCTGAAAGATCCTGTCCGAAGCTTTTTTTTTTTTAATTCCAATTTTCAGGTAGACCAATAATTTTTAAATTGTTTCTTCTGGATCTATTTTCCAGGTCTGTTGTTTTACCAATGAGGCATTTTATGTTTTCATCTATTTTTTTTTCATTATTTTGGTTTTTTTTGACTGATTCTTGCTCTCTCATATAGTCATTAGCTTCCATTTTCTCAGTTCTAATTTTTAACAAATTGTTTTCTTCTATTAGATTTTGTACCTCTTTCCCCAGTTGGCCAATTGCATTTTTTAGGGACTTGTTTTCTTCAGTGCACTTTTTTTTTCCAGTTGGCCAATTGTATTTTTTAAAGACTTGTTTTGTACTGTTAATTTTTTTCCTTCCTTTTCCAAGCTTTTGACTCTCTCTTGCATAACTCTCATTTCTTTTCCCATTTTTTTCTTCTACCTCTCTCATTTGACTTTTAAAATCCTTCTTGAGCTCTTCTAAGAAGGCTCTTTGGGCTTCAGACCAGCTCATATTCCCTTTTGAGGTTCCAGATGTGGGTTTGATGACAATGTTGTCCTCTTCAGAATTTCTGCCTTGATCTTCACTCTTCCCATAGTAAGAATCTATTGTTTGTTTCTTTTTCCTCATGGTGTTTGCTTATTTCCTGGCTTTTAAAGAGATTCGACTCTCCTGCTGGGGAGAAGAGGGTACTGACCCAAGCTTTTTGTGTTGAGAGCCTAGGGCCTGGTCGGTGGCTTTGTGTGCTGGGACCTCCAATGTTGGCAGTTGGAGCCTGTAGGATTCTGGCAGCTTACCTGGTGTTGGGCTGGAATCAGCAACACTGGAACTCTAGGAGTAGGATTGGGTAGTGTGGCTCCTGGAGATTTCCTGCTTTCCCAGGCTTTACATCCTTTTGCTTTCTTCAGCTCCTTTCAGATGATGTTGTAGGGTCTTTTTCTACCTGGGGCCCCTTGGAGCACTGCTTTCCTTAGTTTTGCTGAGGCAGTGGGAGAGCCGGTTGCTGTAGAATGCCGAGGTACCTGGTGATTTTCTAAGCTGGTTTCCATCAGTTCCCCCACCTTCAATGAGGCACTCAAGGGTCCAGGTGTTGGTGTTTGCCTGCTCCACCACCTGGGCTTCAGGATCTTTTCCTGGCATGCCGAGGTGGGGCTTTCCACTAGCTTGCTGGGATGCCTCCCATTCTGCGTTGTTCCCCTTTCCCCAAGGTAAGAGGGGTCTTTCCAGTTAATTCCTCAAGCTACCTGGGCTACTGACTGCTGCACCCCACCTTTCTTCTGGTTCAGCTATTCTAGGGTTTTACCTGGAGTGATATTTTCTGGGCTTTCAGGGGTTAATAGGGGAGAGTAAGAGACTCACCTCTTACCCACCATCTTGGCTCCCAGAAGCAGAAGCTGAAGCAAGATTCTTAAGATTTTCTTTATATTCTCCTTTAATATCATTTAAGAAAGTTAATATGCTATGCTAATCTGGTGCTCAGTCATTTGTGCCGCCTCCATCATATTGTGATTTGCCTTCCATCTTACCTCATTCATCAGAAGAAATCAGCATGTCTTGTTATAAATTCCTTGAAAGAAAAGACAAGGCTTCTTCCCCTCTTTGTATCCCTAATCCTAACAGTGTGTGGCACCTGGTGTGTGATCACCAAATGCACTGGGACTAGACCTGAATTAAACTTAATAATGGAAGGAACACTTGACTCAAAAGTAAAAGAGCTGGTTTTAAATCATGGCTCTAACACACATTAGCTTTGTGAACTCGGGCAAGCAGTTTCCTGACTTTAGGCTTAGTTTTCTCACTATAAAATGGGGTAAATATTAGTGCCTGGCATGGTGTGACTATAAGCAAATCACCCCATGCAAAGCTAAAATCACTTTATAAGTATAAACTTTTAAATTAGATAGTTTCATTTGATGTCATTATTATATAGCAGATATGTGTGTTATTATAACTTAATAGCTAGCAAATATATTTTAAAAGTTTACAAAGTATTTTACAGACATCAGCTCCTTTAAGCCTTACAACAACCCTGTGAGGTGCTCCTATGGGATTTACTATCTATATTTAACAGGTGAGGAAAACTAAGCCCTGAGGGGCCAAGTTAATTATTCATTTTCTCATAACTAGTAAGTAACAGAAGGAGGCTTTGTACATGGGTCATAGATTCAAATAAAATGTTCTTCAGATTTTTAATATACAATATGATTATCAAAAAAAAAAATGGCATGACAACAAAAAAATGTCAGAAGATGGTCACTCTTGGGGCAACATCACTTGATCCTGCATTCTATTTTGGCTTTCAATGATCAGTAATTGCTCGTGCTAATTTACCAGTCCTCTCTTTATTACTCATAAATACCTGGTCGGGACTATGTGTGCCTTCAATGGTCATGGAAGTGAGAAATACTGATGTGGGATCCATTAGTATCAAACCTAAATAATTACAGGTATTGTGAAGGGTATGGGTGAAGGGTCTGAGGAAAATCTTTTATTATGTAAAGTCTTCAGTCAGCACCAAGTTACTTAAAAGGGAAATAGACATAAGGAAGCAAATACATGCAAACTGTAAACATAATCTAAAATGGAACTTATTTGGATCCCATCAACAGATATCCCCTCTCCTTTCTTCATCATTCCAGGATAACTCATAACTGCCTAAATAGGCATATCATTTCTAGTGTAGGGGAATTTTAATACAATTCAGATTACTTTTCTTTTTCGGTTTGATCTCTTCTCTTCCGTAAATCATATTTGGGCTGGTCAATGTATATGATCACAGAGCCAGTAAATATTTTTGCCATCTCCTAGAACATAAATAGGTATTTCTCTACTTCTCCAAATGTTTGACGGCATACCCAGGATGTGCCTTTCACTGAAACTGACTAGTTTGCAAAATTTCTATTAGTGATGATAGCATTTATTACACAAGTGTTAGTGATCCTTTTTTAATAATGAAGAATGGACAATATACAAAATGGGGATGGAGAACCAAAAACCACAATAAGGGAGAGTCACTGGAATATATAGTGGCTAGTGCTAGGCATTTCTAATTGCAGGATTAGAAAATGGCTTTTCTGTTTAGATGACTATACTTTTGGGGAATGATTTAGGAATTATTCAGTTAGTGGGGCAATGTGTTTCCCCAACTTGGAGATATCAGTAAATAAGTAAACATTTATTAAATGCCTTCTATGTACCAGGTACTGTGCCAAAGCACTAGAGATTAAAAAAAAAGAGAGAGACAAAAGGCAAGCCCTGCCCTCAAGGAGCTTATAATTTTACAAGAGACGACATGAAAACAACTATATATAAAACAAGCTATATACAGAATAAATAGGAAGTAATTAACAGAGAGAAGACACTGGAACTGAGGTGCTGGGAAACGCTTCTTGTAGAAGGTGAGATTTTAGTTGGAACTTAAAGGAAGCCAAGGAGATCAGAAGCCAAAGCAAAGGAAGAAAAGTATTCCATGCTTAGAGAACATTCAGAGACATGGTTGAAGGATAATATCTTTTAGGGGCATTTAGGTTATCTCACAAATAATTGTCCTTATCAGTGCAGCAAATATCCTTATTTACAGCTCAGCATCTTGCCACTCTCTCCTTGAAGGGAAGAACTGAGGAAGTAAAATACTTAAGTGATGTGCTTTTCTGAATGTGGAACCAAGATGGAAGATAGTATAAGTGCTTGGACTCTGAACTTTTCCTCTTTGAGAATCTTTCTCCCATGGTTCTCTATGAAAAAAAAAATCTGCTCAGTAGTCCTTATTCCAACATATCACTGGCTAATGGATGCTAGGATATGTCACTATGACAATGCCAAAAAAAATTTCTCCTCTAGGTCAGCAGTTTTTCAGGCCCCTATAAAATTCAGCCAGGGTATTTTAAAAAAAAAACAACTGTGCAGCATTTATACAAACATTAACTCTTAAAAATAATAAAGGTGAATGATGTAGCCTAAAGTTATGGTGATGACATACATACACACATAGTGAGATATCTACATCTATATCTCTTTCTATTTCTGCATCTAGATATCTACATCTCTTCCTTCTATCTGCAACCACAACTATGTCTAAGTTTACATCTATAGTCTATATTTGCCTGTATCAGTTTATCTCCATCTCTACATCTAAACCTCTATCTACTTTGATATCTATATCTACTTTCTCATTGTGAGCTAGGTAGTCTGTTTTCTATTACCTGTATTTTGCAGATAAGGAAAGGGAAATTCAGATAAGTTAAGAAACTTTTCCAAGGACACTTAGCAGGCAAATGGGAGAACTAGGATACTAAACCATGGGTTGTAGTGTTCATCGGATTTAGAATTGTGAGGGCACATAGGGATCATGTTGTCCAATCCTCTCATTTTACACACAGGGAAGAGCCCTAAAGAAGGAACTTAATCATCCAGGGACACAGTGCCTGAGCTACAATTTGAACCTGGGTCCACCGACTTCAAATACATCACTCTTTGTATCCAACATTCTTTCTAATGTGAGGACTCACCTAGTTATAGAACTTAGTATAACAAAGTTATTCTTTGGGTGGCCACTGATTGACCAGTCTATATATCAGGAATTTCCTAAGTGTCCCAAGAAATGACTTGGTCAGCTACATTTATGGGTAGGGATTCAAGGTTAGCATACAACCATTTAGCAAACTTCTAATTCAAGTATACAATTAGCAAACTTTCTTAATCACAACGTCCTTTATGGCCAATAAGGGTGGTGGCAGTCCACACCATCTGCTGATTAAATTCTTCCTCCCACTCAGTTCCCGTGAATCTTCCCAGCAATCAAATATGAGGGCAGAGATCCAAGGATCTGGGTTCTTGATTGGAATCCACAGCCCATCACTCTTCTGAACCATCACTGTCATTGCCATGTGTTCACATGACTGTAGGGTTAGAAGACAACGTGTTTGCATGCCCATGAGTAATAAACTTCCTGACTCATGATCCTTTGATCACTTATATGTACTCTTGGCAACACCTCATTGTTTATCTCCTCACAATAAGGCACACCTATAGGTTAAGAGATCTGCAGGACTTGTAAATATTAACTCAAAAAAAAAAGGCATCAGACTTAATTTGTTAAAAAAAAAAAAACAAAAGAAGACAAAATCACTGTTGTTTTTAAAAGGTAAAATGTTTGGGGCAGGTAGGTGTCACAGTGGATACAGCACCAGACCTGAAGCCAGGAGGACCTGAGTTCAAATCTATCCTCAGGCACTTACTAATTGTAATCCTGGGAAAGTCATTCAACCTGATTGATTGCCTCTCACCTCCAAAAAAAGGGTAAAACATCACTGCCACTGTCTATTCTAGCCATAGTCAATCATATATCATATGAAATTATCAATGTCTTCACAAGCATCTGCTCAAATTAAAATACAATAATTATACCACATAGTTATAGAGTACTTCCCATAAAATATCTTTGAGAGGTAGAGAATATAAGTATTATGATGATTGTTTTAAAAGATAATACTCTGGCTAGGAGAGAACACTCTTAGTGACATGGGTACCAGTATTAGGGCCCAAAGTCAGGTTTTCTGATTGTAAATCTAATAATACTCTTTCTGCAACATCACACTGGCAACTCAGAATTGATGGTCACTGGCAGGAGTCTAATGCCACTATTACCTACTCATTAAGTACAGATTCAATAAAATCACCAATTAAACCTTGACCATTGTGCTCATTAGGGATACTCTATGTAATTTATTTCTGTAATCAGCTAAACATAATTTTTCTCTTTTTCTTTCTAATTCATCTGGAATGCAGACCAGAAGTCTTATCCAAGGACAAGGTGTGGATGATGGAAGGGAGGGTTGCAACCTATAACGTGAGGTATGAGCTATTTAAAGATGCAATTGATACAGTTTGCATTCATTTTTCATCCATCTCTTCTCTAAAGATACCAAAGGTCTTTTTTTTTTTAAGTCAGTGGTATTACATTAAAATGCTTTGTCCTCCTATAAGAATAGCAGCAGAGTTAAAGGCCCTAGAGTTGGACCATCAGCATTTTCAAAGTGCTCAAGAGCTAATTTGGTAATTCTCTTATCCTTCCCCAGGGAGTTTGATGAATCACCATTATATTTATTCTGTGTACACAACTTTCGTGGGCCAAAGAGATAATGCATGTTTAGTTATTTGTGCCTGAGATCAAATATGCCATAACTGAAATGCTCTAAAATAGGGGTGTTGAAGGAATGGAGCAAAGTGTTTCCAAATGCTTTGGTATCACATAGAGCATCTATGGGTTCTTAAGGGCCTTGGCATGGTGGAACAAGTATTGCTCCCAAAGTAGGGGCTATCCTAATAACAGAGACATTTGTTGTGTCAGTACTGTGTCTGGTTAGATGCATGCACAGACAAGATCTGGGATTTAACAAATGAGCTGGTTTAATGAAGTCATCCAAGCATCAGTTAACTAATATAATTTGAGGCAAGCATGCTCATGTAAATGAAGAAAAAAGTTTCCTCCTTGACTCTGGGACTCTGTATGGAAAGGTCACAGATGTGGTAGTTGTTTAGCATTTGAGGACTTAGAATTCACTACTGAATAAACTTGAATTTGGAGGAAAAGTTTATAGGAGGCTTTGCTGGATTGAAGTGAAAGTATTTAGCATTAGAGATTTTCCAAGTTAGGTTAATTTATTCATTCACTCATCCATTCCAGAGACAAGTTATTAAGTACCTATTGTGTTCATTAAACTTTTCTGAGCACTAAAAATACAAAGTTTAGATAAGACACCCCCCACTGCTTGTCAGCAGCTTATAGCCTTAGAGGAAGGGAAGGCAGATAACTGTGATATGATATTATATGACAAGCATATTAAATATTTCTGTGAAGTTTACTGAGTGAGAGGTCACCAATAATCCCATATCCTTCTTAGTATCTTAAAATTATTAGAATTGCCCCAGATAAACTAAAACAACCCCTTCAAGAGAAGAAAGGAGTGGAATTCTCATGGAAAAGCCCACACAAAGAAAAAGAGTCTAAGTAAATGAGGAAGAAAACAGAGAGGAAGGGAAAGAGAAAGAGAGACAGAGAAGGAGAGAGAAAGACGGAGACAGAGAAACAATTCTTAATACATTGAAGAAATAAGAAATATCATGGAGCAAGGGAATCCAAAGATAAAAGTCTAGAAAAAGAGAATAATCCTTCAATATGTTTAATTAGAATAGAACTCCCCAAAAGAAAATGGATTGGCTACCACCGCCTTTATAGTGCTTTGAAGGCGTAATAATAGAATCCATGGCAGATATGCTGTTATTGTTATTCAGGATTTGAAGGCATGGATACTCTGTAATCTATGAGAAAAAAAAATGTCCACATTGAAAGGAGCACAGAATCATCGCAGTAATTTTATGTGATTATTTTATAGTGATTTATGATTTATAAAATTCTTTTCATGCATTATCTTATTTGATATTCACAACTGTTCCTGGAGCATATTCCAGGGATAGTAGTACAGATATTATTAATACCATTTATTAACTGCTGTTAACACCATTTCTTCTTGGATCACTCTGCAAACTGGACTCCCTGGTGATGATCAATACCTACTTTATGATTGGTGACTCTTGGAATGGACCCACATTATCAGAAGTCCAAAATATGTGAATTACTTGCCCACCAGCTCACTTTCCACATGTGCCTTCTTGTCACCATTTCAGTAACCACTCACACTTTCCACCTGCCCTTCATGCATTGTCTGTCTTTGTTAGAAGTTAAGTTCCTTGAGAGGAACAATGTTGTTTTTGTATTCCCAGCCCTCAGCATAATGGCTTCCTCCCTCTTACCTCCTTTCCCCTTTTGTTTTTTTCTGTTATCTTTCCCTATTAGAATGTAAACTGTTTAAGAACATGGAATGTTTTTATTTTGCTTATTATTTTTATCTCCAGCACTTCACACAGTGCTACCTTGGCCCATAGAGGTTAATAAGTGCTCATTTATCTGCCTGCCTATAGGTAATAAGCACTTACTAGATGCTTTATCTATTTCTCTATCATCTATCTGTCCATCCATCTATCTGTCCATCTGTCTATCATTAAACAGATTAAGTAACTTAGAATGCATAAATAAGAATGTGACTTGTCTGAAAGTTAGAATAATTCTAATCACTCAAAATAGCCCTGTGAGATATATGGCTCAAATATTGCCGTCTTCATTTTTGAGAGAAGGAAACTGAGCTTCAGACATGTGAAGTGGTTCAATCTGGGTCACATACATTAAAAGTAGCCACGGCGGGTACTAAACCTACTGTGTGTT